>NC_057812.1:56815877-57018787 GCF_018294505.1 Triticum aestivum
ATTGAGTGAAATGAGTGGAATCTGTTGGAAACAAGTGAAATGTATTGTTGTAAATGAGTGAAATAGTTCGTTTAGAAAATAGTTAAAATTATTTGTCCCAATTGAGTGAAATGAGTGGAATTTGCTTCTCTAAGCAAGTCAAATATGTTGTTTTAAATGTGTGAACTCATTCTTTTTGAAGATGATTGAAATTATTTGTTTGAATTGAGTAAAATGGGTAGAATCTGCTTTTTCAAATGAGTCAAATGTGTTGTTTTAAAAGATAGAAATTGTTATTTTTAAGACAATCAAAATTATTTGTATGAATCGAGAGCAACGAGTGGAATTTATTTTTTGAAATGAGTGAAATATGTTGTTATAAACAAGTGAAATTGTTCTTTTTGAAAATTATTGACATTATTTGTTTGGATTGAGTGAAATGAGTGGAATCTATTTTTTGAAACGAGTTAAATTATTTCTTACGAAACAAGTGAAATCGGTTTTCTAAATGTGTGAAATATGTTTCATGAATTTTTCACTCATTTAAAATTATTCAAATGTGTTTAAAATAAGATATTCCCCTCTCTCCTCATTTAACTCCTCTCCTTTAACACATGCGAGTTCTGAATTGGAGGGTTTGGAGGATAATAAATGTTCATTAACTTGATTTTAGTCTCTTTAGTATAACCGCGCACGGCGATTGGAGTATTTGGATTCAAGCATGGGTGATGCTAGCAAGTTTTACTCCCACTACTTTTAGTCATGAGACTAAAATGTATCCAAGCACCCTCTATACTCCTCAATGCATAGGTGCTTAGCTTATGGTACTACCTCTCTCTCAGTTTACAGGGCGTGCGCGTGTCCCTAGGTCATCAATTTGACCAACCTAATGCAAGTCATATATTACAAAAAATATATCAATATAAACTTCAGATGTTCTATTTTCAAACTGTATAATTTTTGTGTTATATAGTTTATATTAAGGTGATAAAATTGGTAATCTAGGTATACGCGTAGAACTTGTAAACTGAAACGGAGGTAGTAGCTAAGCTTACTTTATTTAATGTTTTAGCAACTACTCCCTCCTTACCGGTTTATAAGGCTCATATCTGAAATCTCACCGGAAATGTTTATTGGCTGAGATGAATTGAGCTGGTTTAGAAAGTGCCCAATAAGCCTTCTGCTTTTTCTTCGTGAAAACTGTGCGCGTCGTAGTATTAATTCTCAGCCGTTCGACTCCCGACGCAATAACTCCAGCGCCCGTGTGGTCTATGCTGCGCGCTAACGGCTGCTTGCGCGCGCTCTCTCCCGCCTCCGCTCTGAACTTATCTGCATGCGCGCGCTCTCTCCCGCCTGACCTCAAAACTAAACCGGCCCGTGCTGGCGCGTGGTCTCTCCCACCTCTCTCTCTCTCATCTGCATGGCGCATGCATAGGCCAGTTTCGTTTTCATGGTTTGCATGCACGGCGCCAAACAACAAATGAAAAAAGCACCGCCAAAATCCTCTGGTGCCATTAGCTCAATTTTTGGTTTTTCAGCCTTGGCGCCGCGAACTCGAACACTGCCTCTCCCGCCATAGCAAATCGTACATGCACTGCAGTATAAAGTGGTGGGCAGCAAGCAAGTTTAGCCACACCATTCTTCTCCCACATCTCCATCTTCTTTCCGGAACCATGGTCCTCATTGACCTAAACGAGCCACCACCAGAGGGGAATGAGAGGTTGGAAGCTGGCATAGGTGTTGGTTATGGTGATGCCGGGCGTGGCCATGGAGTTCACGGGCTCGCCGGGGCCGTTCTAGCGGGATTCCGTCAAACTGCAGTTCGGCACGCCGGCGTGGCTGACGACGGAGTCAGTAGCGCCACTGCAGGCCGTGTTCCCAGCCGGCTAGGCCTGTCAGGCCGCGGTATGACCGCCGGGTGGTCCGCTGGTGCGGGCCTAACCGGGCAAGCACGAGGTCCGGCGCTCGGCCTCACAGGGCGCGGGCACAGCCTAGGCGGTGGAGGTGGCCGTGGAGAGTGCTACGACGCTGCCGTACATGGCCGCGGACAAGGCAATGATAACACGGCTGTGGGGGGCGACGTTGGCTATGGTGCTGGGCATGGCCTTGGCGTTGGGCGTGGCGCGGGAGGTAGTGCTGGCCGTGGCGTTGGGCGCGGCGCCGGTCGTGGCGTCGGTCGCGGCGTCGACCAGGCTGCCGGCCGTGGCGTCGGTCGCGGAGCCGGTCGTGGCGTCGGCCGTGCAGCCGGTCGTGGCCGTGGACATAGCGACATGGACGAGGTTGCGGGCCGTGGCGCCGGTCGTGCAGCAGGACGTGGCCGTGGAGCCAGAGGTGGGCGTGGGCTGGGCAACGTCCAAGAGGCCGTGGTCATTGGTGTCAGACATGGCACCGGGCCTAGCGTCGGGCATGGAGCCGGACGTGGCCGCCGCATACTAGGCCCCTGGTATTGAGAAGGTGATGCTGCCGGCGACGCTAGCATGGACGAGGACTCGGACAGCGACAGCGAGAGCGAGAGCGACTCGGACAGCGACAACACCCAAGCTCGAACGGTGGACCTAAGTACGAACAACGTTTTGTTTTTCATTCAGATTGTGTGTATACATTACTCTCGGCTACAATATTATTTACATTCTCGTTAGTATTGTTCATGTAATTTAAGGTTTCGCCAACATGCAGATCATTTGGCGAACATTCGAACCAGATCTCAGTACACCAACAAGGACAAGCGACATGTTTATAATGTGCTGTTACAGAAAAATGGTCGACTAGGTCGGTTGAAGCATGGAGTGAGCAAGGCCGTGGCACTTCAATGCAATATGTCACGGAGGAGTGTAGTGCGGATATGGAAGGATGGCATGCTTGGTGGAGGTGTAAACGCTGTGATCAACAAGAAGAAGAAGCGATGTGGCCGCAAACGGATTGAGATTGACACCGTCGCCATGGAACAAATACCACCGCAAGAAAGGGCAACACTTGAATCCCTTTCGAAGGCTATGCGCATGTCCGTTTCAACCCTGCACCCACGTCTGAAAGAGAAGTTTCGGCGACGAGGATCTCGTCCGTGGTGGCACGGGCCGCGCCCACCGCAGCGCCGACGCCGTTGACAGCTGCGTCAGCAGCACCCATGGCTACGGCGCCGCCGGAGTTCTCCGTGCCCATCACCAATGGTTGGAGCTCCTTCTCGAGGTCCGGAATCCAATCTGACATAGCTTCGCTGCTCTCGTTTCGTATGTGGATGAAAAGAGTAGAGGAGGGTGGGTGGAAGAACACGAGTGCTTCGAGTCATTTTAAAGAAGTGTGTGGTGCATGCATGCAGGCATGCAGCGAGGGAGAGGAAAGGAGTAACGGCCATTTCTCTTCGTACGAGAACAGCAGCCAGCGAATTAATTGCGTGCGTAGGGATCGAAACGACCGCAGCGCTTCAACCGAGCGGACCACGAATTAAGTCTTACATTATGAAAATCTGGCAATTTTGAAATGAGCCTTAGACTAGCCATAATGGATAGTAACATACACTAATAACATACACATATTTCTAGACAATGTTATTATCTTTATGGTGGGTAGTAACTTAAGTGTGGTAACATGTAAAGATTTATTTATTAGGTTATAGACTCATATTGCATTGGGATATGTGATGTTATAGTAACTAGCTAAGTTACTACAATTATCTCTCTCTTCATTAACTCATTGCCACATAAGCAAATTTGCTGAGTTGGACTTGATGTTACTGCTGAAGTTACTCCCACTGTGGCTAGTCTTATAAACTGGTAAGGAGGGAGTAAAGCTCTTCATGTATTGGTTGGGCTTCCTTCATTTAAATGTTTTGTTTAGATTCACGCGCTTAGCATTGTTTCTTCTTGGATCATCACATTCATCTCTTTCCTCTTAAATAACTTGCCATGTTAGATTTTTTGTCTACATGTAAGATTTAGCACCTGTATAAGATGGAGCATTGGAAGGGGCCGAACAGCGTGTGTTTTGACTGGGCCTCCACCACGCACTGATCTGATACGACGCGTGCGGCGCCGGCGCGCTCGTTTGACCCCGGCATGGGGGAGCTCAAAAGATCACTGTAGGTAGGTAGTGGAGGCAGGTACGTGCTGGTGCTGGTGCTGGTGATCACCGGCCACTGTCGCCGCAGTGCACCGAGCCACCGAGCATGCATGGCTTGGGTTGGCAGGTTAGGCCTGCGTGCGACCTGTGCTGTGCCTGTGCGGCGGCCACGTACGGGTCTGGGGGGCTGATCTAGGTCCACGCCTTCGGATCCGGTCGGATCTCGCTTTGAGCCGCGCCGGAGCTCTACCTTGGATCGTATTGATCCCGGCCGGGTTTTCTCTCCGACCCACTTGGCCCTGTGCAGCCACGATGGGCTACTGGAGCTAGCGCCGCGTGCAGATTATATTACTCACTCGCACTGCAGTCCATCGATCTCGATCGATCTATGAGAACCACCACCTGAGTGGCCATGACTGAGTGCCCGTGCTACACGTACAACCGCGCCATGTGTCAATCAATACAGACTCTTCATAATTGTATCTGTTTTTCTCTTTCTGAGCACACAAATGGTTATGCAGAGCTATCATTCCATTGTTGAATCTCCGCCTCATGGTATCCAAGTTGAAAGAGACGCCGTAAAAATAAAATACAAGAAAACAACCATCGCCAACATAAACTTATAAATACTATGGAATAAAACGAGACCTTAACTGCTGACTCGTTGCTTAGCTTGTTTAACATGTTTCATTATCGAGTTTCAAATTTTACTCGGCTTTGACTCGCTAGGGCACTAGCTATTTTGAGCCCAGAACTCGTTTCGTGTTTTATTGCCACCTCTGCACACACCGGTTAACGGGTAATTAACGTCATTTTTTTGCGGGCAAGGGCTGGTATCCTTATTTCTCAAATACAGTTACATACAACTATGATAACTAAGTTACATGATCCAGGACATGGTTGCGTATTTTGGTAACAAATTTTATTTCAGACCTAACACAAGTATCTGAAAATTTAGATACTAGTATCTCGGAGTTACTTTGAACAAATTTCATTAAATTCAATTGGATTTTTTTATTTAGTTTGAAACCTAGTCCAATATGCGGATGTAAAAGTATTTGGGTGCCATTGTGGAATTAATCATGATCCAACCTGCATTGAATATACATATAATTAAAAAGTCGCTAGACTATGCAACTTTGTTGTCATCGCGATAAACTTTCTTGTGAGCAAGATGAGCAAACTTCAGTCTATCATTGTTAGTTAGTGTTTTCAAAGCCTCGGTGGAATCTCACAGCCCAAATGTACAACCAGAGGTACTTTTGAGTTTGAAAGCTCCAACGAAAAATTGAACCTTAAACCATCGCACAAAATTCAGCACAAATTAACTCATGTTCGCCTGGTCCTGAGATAAGTTTGCCTTGAGCAAGTCCAGGAGTCCCCTATAAGACCTCGTACTCAAAATAATGGGGAAGAGAAAAAAATGCATCTTCATGGGGGAGAGGATTTGTAGCACGCAGCCCCCTTTTTCTCCTAGCCTCCGATTCTCAATCTCTCATATTTTATGAAAAATATGTCTGAATTAAATTTGGTTCGCATATTCATGTTTCTGGTGACGAGGGCTTTCAAATGAGATCCATTTTGACGAGTTTTCAAAAAAATTGTTAAGTTTCAACTTCTGAAACTTGGTACAATCGACCAACGAAATCTTACGTTTTGAAATTTGCGACCGACAAAATCGTAAGTTTTAAGTTTCAGTTTCTAAAACTTGGTACGGACAACCGACAACTAGTAAGTTTCAGAATATGTGACCGACAAAATTGTACATTTCAAAAAGTAAAATTTAAAACTTATTGTCCTCATGAGGGTCCCAACGACTTTGCGGTTCACAGGGCAATCGAACGGCTGGTAAGGCTGGGCAGGTGCATGTACCCCCCACGTGCATGCCCCTGTGAATTTCCATCTCCAAGAGAAACCCAATGGAAACTCCCGATTATAGAGTTCCTTCTCCCCTAAATATTATGGATCCCTTGAGATTATGTATATTTCTCTATGTCTCTATGAGACACTGGACTAACACATACATTGTATCTATTTACGTTTAACACAATGGCATTTGAAAATGACATTTTTGGGGTTTTCTAGGGTTTGAAGAATTTAGAGAAGATATTCTTAGAAAATCATAATATGGAGATGAATAGAAGAAATTTTAGGCTCACATGTACTTGTGTATTACAAAAAATTCCTAAAGACACTCCTCAACCATTCACCACGAGGGCCTCCAAGCTAATTAGGGTTTCTAGCCAGCCGTTGATTTACGTCATCTTCTATGACCTTAAGGCCATGGAGGCGTTGTGGATCCTGTCCTTTGTCGGGGGGGGGGGGGGGGGGGGGGGGGGGGGGGGGGCTATCGCTTCATTTGTTGGTGATTTTCAGAGTTTGTTTAGGGTTCGTGTCCTGCTCAGGAAGGCGAGGCGGCGAAGGTTCCCAGAAACTGGAATAAGTTTCTCCCCGCCTATCTCATGTCCAGGTGGTGCGTCCAGCATTGTCGGAGGGCGTATGGAGGTGTGTCTTCGCGGAATCTCATGGAATTCGGTCGGTATTTGTGTTCATTGGATCTGCTTGGAATCGGTCTTTGTACATCTACGCTCGTGTGTCTATAGGTTGGATTCTTTCGATCTACGCTTCTCTTCATTAGGGACGGTTATTGTTCTAGTGCATTGGTCCTTTGGGTCTTAGCACGATGACTTTTTGTCTGTTCATTGCAATAAGGTTTGGCTAGCTCCGATGAGGGAGGAGAAATGACGGCGGTGCATCTTCGATTGATTCGGGTGCTTATAGTCGTCGTTGGGTAGTTAATGCACATGAAAACTGATATTCTTTAAAAGTTCTGGAAGACAAACCATGAGAAGTCTAGAGGTAGTTGAGCGTGTTCGATGACCAGCTAATGCTAGACGAAAAGGTAAAACCATCACCCTTTTTGTTTTTTGTTTCACGGCGCATATGTTCCGGTGAACATGAGCCACCCAATTGGTGAGCTAATCATCACCCGGCCACATGAACCTACAAGACACCGCCCCATAGATCATAGCTAGCTTCTCAGATCTCTCTCTCGAAGAAACCCTAGTTAAGCTAAGCTGCATGCTGCGGATATGCCAAGAATGCATGCGAGATATCCGCTGCCCAAACGAAATAGTTAATTGGCACTATGTCCTAGCCACCCAGCAAAGGCAATAGAGTTCAATTCGAGGCATGTTTTCCTTTACTCGTACATGGAGAACAAACTTTGGAGTTCCACACGAATGATATGATTAGTGTTGTACACTCAGTACCCAAACTGCAGAGGAACCAATGGGAGTTGTATGAAAGATTGATACTCCTACTATGCTTTAATTTGGTAATACTATGGTAAAGTTTCTCTGTAGGACGAGCTACATGTAACCTCTTATCTTCAACCCTCCAACATTGTTTTGAGATCTGTACTCTCCAACTAACTTACAACAAGAAGATTTCTCTTTTTTGTTTCTCTCAAATGAAATAACATATAGACTTCAAATTTTCCAGATCAAACAAACTTTACAACTTCAATGTGTGAAAAAACTTTCAGATTTTTTGGACCGACATAAATATACAAAATGAGAATTTTGTATATTAAAAAAATAATTTTTAGCATTTAAAATGCATGAAAAAATATGAAAGTTTTTTTCCCACATAGTAATTAGAATGTTTTGTTGTCCTGCGAAGTTTGAAGTTTATACGTTGTTTCGTTTTGAGAGAAACAAAAATGACAAATGTTTCTGCACAGATCCTGATGCAAAAATGGATGGCTAAGATAAGGGGTATCACGTAGCTCAAGTTACACAAAACCGCACTCATAATACTATAGAACTGCATCAGTGCCTCTTCCCATTAATAATTGTATATATACCGGTATTAACTAGTACATTCTTCTGGTCGTGCGACCTGTACGCGTACGATCAAGAAGGTTAATCTCTTTTCCTTTTTTTGTGAGAAAAGCTTTCGATCTATTCATTAAACATCAATAAAGCGAATTCAACCGGTGCCTGTTGTGAATGGTCATGCATGTTATGTGGCTAGAACTCATATGGCGGTACACCCACCGAAATGCACCTTAATGGAATGTCAGTTTAATTACTTCCTTTGTAAACTAATATAAGAGCATTTAGATTAGTGAACTAAACGCTCTTATATTAGTTTACAGAGGGAGTACTTGACAATTCCACATAGAGTATATATTTTTTACGTACAATGATCAGATAGTATCTAGACTTGCATATTTCTTTTCTCTAACTTGGCTTTCGGCACTAACCACGTGCACGTAGCATACTACACAGAATGAGAAAGAAGTCTGGCCTGGTTTTATCAATTATCATGGAGCTTGACAGTTTTTACCCCGTCATTCTTCAATTTTGGTGGGTGACGAGTTGGTTCTTTGTGCCGTCTGCCGATATGGTTACATGGGCATTGCACGGGACAACACCGTCTCATTCAACAACCTTTCTTTTGAGCACCTGCGGGCAAGGTCGTGGCCCTAGTCTGGTGGTATTGGCACAGATGAGTGCGTAAATCAGTGGCGGACCTAGAGTGCTTGACAACCCTATCACTCACAATAAAAATGCCATGTATAGTCAGAAAAATTGTCAGTTTATCATTTTAAACCTATTATACATGTAGGATTAGACTCTCAACTACTAGATAAAAAAGTTTTGCATTTCTGTAGGGAGGTGCCAAGGCACCGACGGCACGCCCACTGGATCCGCCACTGGTGTAAATTGAGGTGATACTCCCGCCAATATGCTTGTCGTCATTGCTAATCTCCATTGTATGCAACATTCTACTTTCGGGTGATTCAACAAGGTTTCGTGGCCAGAACTCCAGTGACATAACGACGAGTTTAGTTGCCGCTTCGGCAAGTATTTTGATGCATAGGGTCTTAATTGCAATATCCCCCTTTTCATTCAAAGACGTTTATATGCATGTGGGTTCAGTAATGCTTTATGTGGTTGTACTCGATTACCTATTAATCTAATATAGATTACATTTTTTTTAAAAAGGGGATATATTAATATTGCGATGATACCAATTACACCCAGCCTTTGCACCTACAAGATATAGCCGAGATATACAGGATGCACACGGCCAAAAAACAAAATGAAAAGAAAGGGAAAAAAACAATAGTCCCGCCACAGCTATCAACTCCTCTCAACAACAACACTCATACCACCACCAAATACAACACCCAGAAAACATAAAAGGTCTCCAAAAGCAATGACTCCAGGAAGGAAATAGTGCACAAGCGTCGTCGTTGCCCGATCCAAGATCTTAGGTTTTCACCCTGGAGAAAGTCTGCGCTCTTAAAACAATTCCTTCAGCAAGGCAATTGCCAGGCACAACCAATGAAGGCTAGACCTTAGGTTTTCACCTTGAAAGTCACGACTAGGCACCCGAGGAGTACCACCAAAGATGAAATCCTCCGGTGTTGCCACCCCACTTAACGATGCTCCTCCTGAGAGTCATTCTTCGATCTCGACCACCATGACCTTCTCCACTGTTGTATTCGTCATGGAAATCGAGAAGCCGAAATATCTCAAGGTGTCATCGGTCAACAGAGCTTTCTGCCACGCCCTCAGAACCTCATAGGCTGATATGGACGTGCACGACCGGCAACTAACCAATCCAGATTTCCTGAGCAAATTCTCCGGCGGCCGTTCCGAAACACGTTGATAGCTAGATCGAGGAGGACCGATCAAGCAGGACATTGCCGTGATGCGAGAAGAGCATGAGGACGACAACCGGGACTAGATGATGGATCGCCGAGATCCGCTAAACCAGCCACAACCGGCCGACCACCTCCAGCGGAGCAGGAGATCGCCACTGCCATAATCCTCGTGATACGTGGCAGAACCGGTGAATCTCCATGAACCATCGCCGCAGTCGATGAGAGGCGGCAGTTTGGCGTGACGGCAGCAGCATGTGGTTTCGATGATGGACCATCGTCAGTACTTTAGACGAGCCCATGCCGCCGCCTCTTGCCATCCCCGCCGACTGCAACAGGCCCACCGACGCGCCCCGGCCGCCACTGCCCGCCGTAACCGTCGCACGGGACCAAGATCGGGCCGCCGTCACCTCAGATCCCGGACGCAGAGGAGGTCCGCCGCCTCCGCACCACAGGGCCTTTGCCCGGCGATGTTGCCGGCAGCGGCGGAGGGAGGGGGAGCGCAGGAGGTCGAGAGGAAGCCCGGTGGTGGCCGCTTGGTGTGGCCTGGCGGCCGCCGCAAGGAGTCAGGAGAGTCGGGGTCGGAAGAGTCTGTATTGTTCTGCTAGCTAGATTAGATTTAAAGCATCTAATTATATGGGACTACAATAGCTTTCATGTCTCCGTTGCACTGCTGCTGTAGTGAAGATCTCAATCGTAGTAACTGATACTCGTAAAGTATAATTCAAGTCATTTCATATTTGTGAGTCACCAATGCATAACAATGTTCGTCTAGTCACCTCTCTATATACGATGATTATTTCTACCTTCTATCCTTTTGTGGATGAGAGGGCATAAATGAATGATTGTGTGCACCTTTTTGGCCCCTTTGATTCAAGGGATTCTCGTAGAAATTTTGAAGTGTTTGAGTCCTTAGTAAAAAAAATCCTATGTTAGTTGTTATATAAAACCGGGCCAGACAAGGCCACTTGTACAAGGTCACTTCATATTCTTATGTCTAACTTTGGTCATTGATTTTACCAACAAAAAGTGAGTTATATGCCATAAAAAGTATCTCATTGGCTGCACATTTCAAAGAACTTTTTGATGGCATTTTTTTATTTCATTTAATTCATATTTTATTGACCAAAATTATAAGTCAAATTTTGACACAAAAAATGAAGTGGCCTTGTATAAAAAAATGGAGGGAGTATTGAATCCCATATTTTTTTTTGTAGGAATCCATTGCACTATATTTCATAAGAAGTTTTTCATCCACTCAAAGAATAATTTGTTTTTCCGACGGTGCCATCAAGCACACCTTGGTGCAAACAAAATCCTATATGATATGGGTGGACATGCTACTATAATTTTGCATTTTTCTATTTGTGCCTTTTTTGCAATCCTACGAATCAAAAAGACCATTATTAGTTTAGTGCGGAGGCCGAGAGAGCTTCTCTTTCATGCATTGTCTAAGGAACTAGGGATGCTTAGCTTGACTCGTCCGGCCTCACAAAGCAAATAATTTTTGGTTGTCTCTTTCACATATGTTCTTGTGCCAAGCTACCCTTTTGTACGAGAGACGGCTCCATGCATTACATATTTTGTTCACACCACAAAAATGGAATAGCATCGTGCAAACAACTTTTTTCATGAATACACAGAGTGCGTATCTTTCCATTGATAGGAGGTAAAAAGTTATAGATAGTGATGCTCCCGGTACATACACATGATGGTGTAGTAGAGTGTGCGGTTGAGCAGACGATGAAAAAGGGGTGCTCAGCTACGGCGTAAGCAAATTAGATTACAGGGAGTAACATGTTCAGGTCATTGGTGGCAGCTCGAACCCATGGCGCACCTCCACTTGATACATTACTTGGATGAGTTGTGCATAAGAGGGTTGCGCCCCTTCGAAGATGCATCCATTGCGATGCTTCCAAAGGGACTAGGCAGTGAAATGATCAGTGAGCCGAGGCGCTTGCGTAGGTAGGAAGGGGACGTGCCCATGGCTAAGGACCATCAGTTGAAGAAGTTGACCATAACGTACGGCGAAGGTGTTAGAATAAGTCCAATCTCTCATAATTCTCAAATATGATTATAGTGCCGGTATTCATGGAAAACTTAGCTGCAAATGTGAAGTTCATTTTATGTGCTATTTTCTTTGAACCTATGTATCTAAAAGAAGTCCAAATATAAAATGTAAAGGAATTTAATTTTGGTTGTACCAAATTGTGAGGTGTGATGAAAGTAAACACTTTATTTGGCCCTAGCGTTTGCAAAGTCAGTAACCAATCCTCCCGGCAACTCATATGTTTTAGCTTCCTCGTGAAATAACATTTTATCGGCCACAACTTGTTGCATATGTTTTATCTAGATTCCGTGCAATGGCGTGCTATCATATCAAGATGCGAGGGCAATGAGGCAATCATCTCCTTTCATGTTTTTTACCCCAAGAATGAATGCACGCAAATGTCCCATGGGTAATAGATGCAATTCCCTAACCTTAGAAAGACATTTGCTTGCATTATCTTTGTTCCATTAAGAGTGAATAGTTACCTTGACTTTTTTTCTCTCAATACTTAAGCCAAAATGACAATAAATAAGTGTTAGATTCTACTCTTGGTTATACTGCCTTTTACTGACTAAATCTTTGGATATAAACCTTGAATTTATTATGCATGTCTCGAGTTAATCATCTATTTATTTATAAAAATAATATATTGTACTGAGGATTTGTAAATATTTTGGTGTAAGATGTATATTTACTCACATAACATTGAACTATACAAATACTGGGACATACATAGATAGTCAGCCATGTAAATATGAGAACTTCGTTATGCGTCATCCATAGTGATAGCTGTGTTTTTCTTCTCTATCTGTATACGAATTTCAAGATTTAATAATATTGCCAATTCTGACCAATCCATTGTTACATGCATGTACGTACACATATGTATGAGCCATTATGCTAAAAAGGCTAATTTAGTAGAAATACATGATGCCATTGTTATTACCTTTGCTGCCTGCAGAATTTCAGTCAAATATAAATAGGCACTATACGCTAGACTACATGATGCCATTGTCATTGCCTTACATCGTTGAGGCAGTCCTCTTTTGTTGTCATCGATCTACCACCAACGCAAATCCTCTTTTGTTGAAGACAATCTCACCTAATCTTGAGGACTTCTGGGCATTCTTGTTAGCAGATAGAGAGAGAAACGTGATGTCGCAGTATATATGAAGAGAAGTATAACTGACAATATACAACAATTAGCAAATTACTACGATAAGTTATTTCCAGCGCTGCATCATTGCCTGAACATAGAAATTTTGATAATACAGTACGTATATAAGGCAAGAGCGTCAGACATAAAAACTGACAGCACATACGCCTATCGCTAAACTCGGTTACTAATAAGATGAGATCGATCATTGAACTTCTAAAGGAATTAATTCATAGGAGGTCTTATATTTTATTGACAGCAAACATATTTCTGCCTACCAGATCTCTATCACAAATCTGATTCCTATAATCCTAGGGAAACTTTTAAAAACGCATGTGCGCGTATCAAGAAACTACCAAAGAACAAAATATGATTATTTTGTAATTTTGTGCTGCCTACCTGATGTCCATCATGCCATGTTACTTGTATCCCATTTGAACGAACACAACAACCAACACAATTGAACAGGGCCTTCCTACTGAACAGTATTTGTATCTGGTAGGCAGGCCAGACCTGCAGCTTGCAGGAGCATCGAGAAGCTAGCCTTAACAGTAGGGATATATCAAGAAATTTGAGGTGTTCAAGCACGTGCTCACTGAAACCAAACCAAATATTCTCGTCATTGGCGAGATGTCCGTGCAGGATTCCACTTTAGAAGTTGCAGATTACAGGCCGCCCCAGCAGGTTCTCCTCCCCTCCCTCAAACGTGTAATCTGGTAAGGAGAAGTGCCGACAGATACGGCAGAAAAAGGCCAATTTTTTTGATAAGATATTATGGATCAAGCCTGTTTATTGAGGATTCTGTTATAAATCCAACAACCTGATAACCGAGGGATTTAGGATGGGGGATTATTTACCAACGGTGTGGGGCGATGGTGGAATAGATGAACTCCAATTGGATTTAGAGTGCGATTTGCATGCCACCACCAATCCAACATATTCCTGCACTTGACAGCCTCAACTACCCATATCGCCTCCTTACTTCGTATTACTGTGGATCCTCATCTGATGCATCAACCATCCTGTATTGCAAAACCTTGAATATGAGACGGGGAAGGCATAGATGGATTGAATCACATTCTCCTAGATGGATTCCAGTACGGATAGAACCTTGAAGTCTGGGATGGCATAAGACACAAAATGGAGAGACAGAGGACGAAGAACATCATTTGAGCTCGGTTGATCACTTGCCAATGGGCGAACATCCTTGTAAAGAGTCTTATGTGTGGAATAGTTGGTCAGGACTCTGCGGTAGTTCATCCTACGGCTGCGGATGTGTAACATGTAAATACCTGTTTTACCTATTTCCACCTTCACCTTTGGTGACAGCTTCTGCTTGGCTGTGCAACCTACAGTTTACAGTTGTGACAATATCAAAATATGTAAATTTTGAATAGTGGGATAGAAGAATGATTCAGCATGTCTAACAAAATACTACTAATGAGTCGTACTGCACATTAGCCAAACTCTAGCGGCAGACTTGTTCGCGGAAGTTCGCCGAGTCAGCAACTTTACTGATGATGCTGGCTGCCCAATCCGCTTCAGTTTGCCACCAATACACCTGACCAACTGCTACATCAACCATTGTGAGAATTGTTCATTAATCAACCCAAAATATATGCTTGATTGTTGTGTGGTTCAAACCTGAAAACTGTGGAGATTAGAAGGTTGCAAAAGGGATTGGGAAGAGGCTGAAGCTGGATCGTGGTTCTTTTCAGATCCGATGCAATATTTTCCAATCAGCTTTGGGATTCATCATTAATCAACCAAATCCAGGGACAGGAGAGGAGAGCTGACGGAGGGTTGAAGGGAACAAATACGTATGTGGGGCAGCAGAACAGATTAACAATCAGAAAACGATCTTGTTTCTGGCAAAACGTTCTTACGTTTGTATCTCGCAAGGAGGAAGATGCGGGAGAGTCGCCCTAGGATTCTACCGATGACCACTGCGGCAGATGATGACCGGCGGCAGGGGCAGCAGCAGCGTTGCTCGTTGCTCTATTTTGTCGCCTCGTTCCTTCCCATGGCCGGATAGTCAGCATCTTCGAAGGCCATGGGTGCCCCTACTATCTCTTGATCGTCTCCGCTGGCGTGTTCGGCCTAGGAGAGTCGTGCATCGTGATAGGATTATGTTAGTTTTTTTTGCAGCCTATTGAATCGCTAGGGAAGAGATTTTCACGTGGGAGGTGGGGTCTAGGAAGAGGTTTCATGTGGGAGGTGGGATCACCCGTTTTTTTTTCTTTCTTTTGCAACCTATAGAGAGGTCTTGGCGTAGGAGGTGGGATAAAACGTGAGGACTTCTTAAGAGAAATCATCAAACGGCTATGGTTAACAAATAAGGAGATCCAATGGACAATTTCGTTTAATTCTAAGGACTGACGTGGAGGCTCGGATGGTGCCTCCAATTAGTAAATATAAGATATAAGATTTGTAATTTTTTTACTTTGTACTATGTGAATCTCATCTGGTTTACGTCTGAGACGTATGTTGCACGTGCATACTTACTAGTCAGCCTAGTCCTCCAAAACCTAACTTCTCCAGCATATGTTGACAGTGGATGCATGCTCTCCCTGATTACATGCATGCATGCATGCATGCATATCTAGATCATTTTTTCCGGTGCATAGCAAGAGCGAGCTAGGCTAGCTAGGCGCAAGTGGTTAATTTACCCACTGATCGAGCAGGTAGCGACACGTACGTACGCCACAAAAATTAGCTACTGCATGCGCTCTCTCCGATCGAAATTCTCATACTCATTAAGACCAACAAGAAGTATCACATCGACCGATCGCAGCTGGGCGTCACGCATGCGTAGGCTAGTACTACTATTAGCACGAGACATGCACCAACAGCCATTAGCAGTACGTAATCCACACACTACACTTTCATTACCGGAGCAAATTAACGGCTAATGATCGAGAGAAGATGAAAAGCCAAACATAGCCTTTTCTGTAGGCGACAAAGGAAGAGAGTATATATGAGCACTACGTACGTAGTGGATGCGTGGTGGAGTAGATCGAGTTAACGGAGACAGAAGAAATAAAGGGACGGTGGTAATTGTACGTAGAAACCAACGGCTATTAGCAGTTTACCAGTTACCACCACCTACTTTACACTTGAGTAAGGAGATTTAGAAGATAAAAAGCCAAAAGCGGAGTAGTAGCTCGCATCACTCCATCCAGTTGAGCCGGCCATCGACAAGAAGAGAGAAAGGGAGCGTTCGAAGCTATAGCCAGGTCGTCATTGCCATTGGTATTTGGTAGTGGATGCGTGGTGGAATTAGCCGAGACACGGACAGAGGAAAAGAAAAGCCAAGGGAAGCATCGGTGAAGAAGAAGTAAAGGGGTGCATCCATGGTGGCGCGATGATGATGTGATCGATGCAGTGTCGGGAAAGTGGGGGATAATCCATGGAATATCCGTTCCCAGCGTTGGGAGGCAACGGCCGGGGCGGGCGCGACGCCGCCGATCGATCGATGATCCATCGAGGAGGAGCGGAGCGGCTACCGGGCTAGCGTCCCAGCCACCGTCGCCCCACGAGCTATGGCACGAGCCGCGCATCCATCCAGCATTCCAGCTAGTTGACCAGCCCACCATTGCAAAGCACCAGCTTCCACACTTGTCTAACACTCTTCGTAATTAAGAAACAATACCGAGTGGCTGAACCATGTTCTTGAATATCCAATATTCAGAAACATCTTACGATATGGAACGAAGGGAGTGCTTAGGACTAGATCGTCTTTTACGTAGTAAAGCATGCAGCTTCTTTGAGAAGGCTCTGATGCGACGGAGTGACGCGCACTTCACTGGTAGCTGCGCGCGCGCGGAGCTGATCTATATCATCTTCCTGTCTGGCCGTAACGCGCGCCGTTGACGACGGCTCAACTCAACGGCGACGCCGATGGAACAGCGTGTGTTTTGGCCGGGCCTCCACCACGCACTGATCTGATCTGATACGACGCGTGCGGCGCCGGCGCGCGCTCGTTTGACCCCGGCATTGGGGAGCTCTAAAGATCGCTGTAGGTAGTGGAGGCAGGTACGTGCTGGCGCTGGTGCTGGTGCCTGGTGCCTGGTGCTGGTGATCACCGGCCACTGTCGCTGCTGCGCTCCCAAGTGCACCGATCGATCATGGCTTGGGTTGGCAGGTTAGGCCTGCCGCCTGCCTGCGTGCGACCTGCGCTGTGCGGGTGCGGCGGCCACGTACGTACTACTGGAGCTGGCGCCGCGTGCATATATGCAGCTGCCAGATTATACTACTCACTTTTGTGTATGCACTACACCGTAATCCATTGATCTCGATCGATCTATGTGAACCACCCATCCCATGCATGAGTGGCCGTGCAACGTGCAACCCGGACTTCTGTTTTTTTTTCCTGAGCACAAAAATGATTACACAGACTTCTGTTTTTTTTCCTGAGCACAAAAATGATTACACAGAGCTATCATTCCATTATTGAACCTCTGCCCCATGGTATCCAAGTTGAAAGAGACGTCGTAAACAGAAAATACAAGAAAACAACCATCGCCAACATAAACATGCAAGGAAAAAGTTTGGAGCCGGCAGGCCGGCAGAACTCTCTGCCGGCTCGCGCGCCACACTTGCTCAGACGCCACGAAATAACCGCTCCGCGTGAAAATGATGGGTCCGGCACGCCCAACCCCTTTCATTACCCCTTCTCATGTCCTCTTTCTTTCACCTCCAGCCGTCGCGGCTTTGCTCCTCCACAGCCTTTCCCCACGTTGCTCGCAACCTCCACAAGCTCTCTCATCGGTGGCGAAGTGCTCGCGTGCGATGGCGCTCAATCGGGGCGGCCGGGGAGCTGCAGAAAAGCTGCAACCCACGGGGAATTTTGGTTGGAACCATTCGCGGAAAAAGCTAGAACCGCGGCCCGCGAGATGTTGCAACTCTGCTCTATTGGCCAACGGGGAGCGCAGAGAAGTTGCAGCCCCCTGTTGAAGGTGCTGCAGTGGTGGTGCAAAAAAGTTGCAACCCCCAAGTCAACAGCCTTGATGAAGAGGCAAAATAAATGAGGCAACCGATGACAAGAACTTTCTTGGAACCGACCAAGCTTTTTGCTGCAACCGTCGCCATTTCTTGCTACTACCGGCGACAGATTTGCTACATCCATCAATGCAGAGCTGCGACCTACAACGACTGTGGCTTTTTTTTATTGCAACAGTCCTCAAATTTTGCTACTACCGGCGAGGGATTTTGCTATATCCATCATAGCGGAGCTGCGACTGGTAACGGCGGCGAGATGAATTGCGGCAACCGTCGTTGGATTTTTCTACCACCGGCGAGAGATTTTGCTACATCCATCATGGTGTAGTCGCGAGCCGTGACGGTGGCAGCGACGAATTTCTGCAACCGTCATTCTTTTTTGCTACAACCGGCACTTTTTTTGCTACATCCATGAATGGCGTTGACTCTTGGCCATCGCTCACGCAACACCGTACAGCGATCTTCGACGGTGAGGGGGCGGCGATGGCGCATCGGGATGCTGCAACCATGGAGCTTGCCGGTGAGCTACCGCTGTCGCCACCGGTGGGGTGCACGTGGTTACATGCATGGAGCCGGCGAGAAACGTAAGCGGCAACCAACGGCAAGGTGACGACTGACTGCGAGGGCGGTGACTAGCGGTGAGGGAAGACGAGGAGGTGAGGCGAGGCAGTTGGCAAGTGTGGGAGTGGCGCTCTCCTTCCTCTCTCTTTCCCCCGTGCGGGAGGTTGACGATGGGGGAGGACAGGGACAGATCTGACGGCTGTGTGCGTGTAGATCGAACAACTTTTGTCCGAGCGGCCGAAAAATTGGGCCAACGCGCTGGGGCCTAGCACTACTCAACATGTAAATACTATGTAATAAAATGAGAGCTTAACTAATAACTTGTTGCTTAGCTTTCTTAACATGGTTCATCAACGTGTTTCAAATTTAACTCGGCTTTGACTCGCTAGGGCACTACTTCGAGCCGAGAACTGAGTTACTCGTTTTGAGTTCTATTGTCACCTCTGCACACAACGGTTGACGAATAATGAAAGTCAATTTTTGGTGGGCAAGGGTTGCTATCCTTACTTCTCAAATATAGTTACATCCAACTATGATAACTAAGTTACACAATCCAGGACATGGTTGCATATTTTGGTAACAAATTTTATTTCATACCTAACACAAGTATCTGAAAATTTAGATACTATCTCGGAGTTACTTTGAAAAATATTCATTAAATTTCGTTGGATTTTTATATTTTTAAATTTAGTTTGAAACTAGTCCAAAATGTGGATGTACAAATATTTGAAAAAAAATGAGGCTAAGGGAGGAAGTTCCCTCCCTTGACTTTCGTTATTAAGTAAGTGGGGAGATTCGAACCCAGGTGGCTTGAGTGGAAACAGAACGCACTCGCCATTGCGCTAGGATGTACAAATATTTGGGTGCCATTGTGGAACGAAGCTTGATCTAACCTGCATTGAACACACATATAGTTAAATAGCCGCTAGACTATGCAAATTTGTTGTGATCACGATAAACTTTCCTGTGAGAAAGATGCACAAACTTCGGTCTATCATAGTTAGTTAGGCCTCCTTTGGTTTATAGGAATTTTGTAGGGTAGGATTTTTGTAAAAAAAATTCCTATAGGGCCCTTTAATTTGTAGGAATGGAATCATATTTCTATGCAGGAATTCTCCTTATCCTTCACATTTCATAGGAAAATAAACATTAGCCTAGACTCCAAAAGTACAATTATGGCAGGCAGCTACTTCTTGCTTGTGAGCCACAATTGAAGTGCGCCATCGTGAGCAAATGGGGCTTCAACGGCCACTCCATGCGGCATCATACGTGCGCAAAATGAAGCCTAAAAGGAACTTTAGCCACAACGTACCATTGGGTCAAATCTGCACGTAGATGCGTACACTATGATTTTTAATCGGGGGCTATCCCTTTTTCATTAAATTTTGAGCAGAAACCACGAGTCTTTTACAACAAAAACAACGGGAAAGGAAGAAATCGAGTTGATGCACTCACAGGAAACCGACCGCGTTTGCAAACCGGCGAAAACCCATTGTAACAAGCATCATGGTAAAAACAGACTTCGTTACGCTCTGCTTCGGCCCAAGCCTAACAGGCCTTGCTTCGTTTGTTTGGATGGTTTGGTGAACAGTGTTATCTTCAGCCCATCAGGGTTCAAGTCCTGATGCTCGCATTTATCCTGAATTTATTTCAGGATTTCCGATGATGCGCGTTCAGTGGGAGGAGACGTTCCTGTATGCATGTGTCTACGAGGCGTCTACGATGACTTCGTAAAATCTCAAAATGATATGTCAGTCTCTTGAAGGTGCTCATAGGGATAGAGTATGCATGTGTGTACATTCATAGAGATGAGTGTATGCGCGTATATATGAACGTTTACGTCTATATTGTATTAAAAAAAAATCTTTGCAGTGTTTCTTTAAAAGAAACTTGACAGTTTAGCCGGACGTATACGAACATGTGCTTGTGTGTGCGCGTTCGCGGGCAGAATTGTGTAATTGATCATTATAAATTTTGCTCTTTTGCTTGGCGTGGAATGACATTGTAACTTTGATTGCATATATAGCTGGATGGAGTAGGTAGAGATAGATGTGGCATGCATATGTAGATCATTTTCTCCGGTGCCTAGCAAAGAGCCAACGACGCACACGTCACGAAAAGCTAGCTACTGAAGCTCTCCTTCCGATCGAAATTCTCAGACACTACTCATCAAGACCAACAAGCTAGTATCACATCGGTCGATCGCATCGCAACTGAGTAGTACTGCTGGTACGAGACACCAACGGCCATTAGCAGTTGCGTACTCCACTCACTACACGTTAATTACCGGAGCAAATTTACGACTAACGATCGAGGGAAGATGGAAAGCGAAACATGGCCTCTTTTCTGGAGGCGACAAAGGTGAGAGCGGGCGAGAGAGAGGAGATCGAGTACTTCTTTTCCTGGCCATCGGCAGTGGATGCGTGGTGGAGTAGATCGAATTAACGGAGACAGAAGAAACAAAGCGACACTCGCAAAAAAAAAACAAAAAAAAAACAAAAAAAAACAAAGCGACGGTGATAATTGTATACGTAGGAACCAACGGCTACTAGCAGCAGTTACCACATGCTTTACACTTCGGTAAATTACCGGGGTAATGGCGTGCCGTCCCTCAAACTGCCCGTAACCAGCGCGATCCGGACTTATTTTGGCATCTAACATGGTCCTGTATTAATTTGCAGGCCAATCCGGACGTGTTTTTTTTTGTAAATCAGAGACAAAGTAGGGGTGGGGAGGGGGGGGGGCTTTTTGCGTGCATACGTACCGCTGCCATGTCTGCTTCTGACTACCCGATCCCACTCAAAACCCTCCTCCCTCGCCTGCTTGCGTTCCGGCCCGGCGTTAGCTATCCGCATTGATGCCGCTGTAGAGCGGCCGCTCCGTAATGACGCCGGCCCAGAGCGGACGCAACCTTTCACTGGCGCCGGCAAAGAAGCGACACGCCAGGCGAGAGGGCCGCCCGCATCGCTTCCCTGGTGTCCGCGCCCAATCAATATCGGAGAGACGTTTACTGTATGAGACGGGACAGATATCTACCACGTTCATTCAATGTCCGCCCATCCGTATGCCGCCATTATGCGGGCTTGCCGGCCGAGGAACCAACTCCAGTGCAACACATTGACTCGCTCGGACGCTTGGCCTCACCGGAATCCGCTATTTAAAGGCAGTCACGCCCGGCTAAACTCCACGTCACAATACTTTTGCTCCACATCCTCATATATTGCACCACATCCATCATGACGCAAGCTCTAGCGCAATGTGAGAGAGCCTTTCATCGAAGCAGAAGTACGTGGTGGCCGCCCTTGCAGCAATCTGGCAAACTTGCCATGCGTGGCAGATCGAGCACGACATGCCGACCAGCTCGCCGAGGTCTCCGACGATAGCACGGTGCCGGCCCTGCGCTTGTGCATGCCGGGCAAACCATGGAGCGGGCGCGGGCGCACTACAACGTTGCCATGGCGGAGGAGGAGCAACCTGCGCTGGCTCCTATGTTGGTGTTCCGGTAGGCGCGGGTGGAGCAGAATTACAACATGTTCTCAAGCAGCACCGACTGGCGGAGGGCCAAATCTACGATGAGCGCGCAAGTGAGGAGGTCATGGCCATCATATGGCCGCGGCGAACCCGAACTTCGTTGTCTTACATCCAATGACGCCGGTTGCACCTCCTACGCGCTATCGTCCATCTTTTGGGGGCACATGTGGTAGGTGGACATTGACGGACTGTCCACGTCCATCATCGACCTCACATCTACCGGCACAAGCGACAGATAGGTCGCGGACTCTGAGGATGAGTAGGGCATGGGAGGCAGCAGGGCATTGTGTCCCTACTAGGTCGGTCTGTCTCCCATCTTCTATTTTTTCTCGCCGGAGACCTAACCTCCACTTTACAGGTCTTGAACACTATCATTGTTCATGGAGACGTCAGATGGAGGACGTGGTCGCCGATGCGGAATATAAAGGAAGTGAACGACGGGCGCCATAGGATAGGTTTTGGGGTCCGGCTTTTTTTAATGAAAAATGTTTGAATTCTGATGAACGTGCTTCGGTTTATATGAAAATTCATCGTGTTTGTATAAATTTCATCCGGTTAGTAGAAACAGTGTTTGAAATATATGCAAACAGCGTTGGATGGACAGCTCTCGCATTCATGTCCGCGGACGGGTTCCTGTCTGTGAACGGATGCGGGACCAAATTTACGAGTCAGCATTGGAGATATCCTAAGGATATATACGTAGTAATAAAAGATAAAAAGCCAAAAGCAAAGGAGTAGCTCGCATCACTCCTTCCAGTTCAACCGGCATTGCCATTGGGAGTGGGTGCGTCCGTGGTGCAATTGGCGGAGACAGACAGAGGAAAGAGAAAAGGCAAAGGGAAGCGAAGGATCGATGAAGAAGGAGTAAAGGGGATGGTGATGATGGTGTGATCGATGGAGTGTCGGAAAAGTGGGGGGATAATCCATGGAATATCCGTTTCCCTTCGTTGGGAGGCAACGGCCGGGCGCGACGCCGCCGATCGATCCATCGAGGAGCGGAGCGGCTGCTGAGCTAGGGGCCGAGCCACCATTGCCTCACACGAGCTATAGCACGAGCCGCGTATTGATCCGGTTAGTAGTTGACCAGCTCACGCCCAATTTAATTTGCGAAGTATCCGCATGAGCGCGCTGGTACGCAATATTTTTTGCCCGCTTTTTCCACGCTTGTCTAATGCTCTAATTAAGAAAAGAAACAGAGTGACAGAACCATGTGCTTGAATATTTAATCACTTGCCACCACTAGGCCGACTGCTATGTAAGAGCATCTATAGCTGGACGTCTCAAACCCGTCTCATATGTTCGAACGAACGGACCAGTTAGTGACTCGTCACAAAAAACCGGCATAAACAGGCGTCTCAAATGGATCTCAAACGCCCAAGCAAATCCAGCCCAAATACGAGGCGGATATGAGGTGGCCCAGGCGCGCCCATCACGTCGGACTGACGGACAGGTCCCATATGAAATTGCCCGGAAACTCAATAGTCCGAGGGGTGTCTCCTTCGTTGGGGGCATGAACATCGCGTGGCACTGCTTCGGCTCGCCGCCCGAGACCAAAGTCCGGCTATTTATGCCGCCCGGCGTCCCCAACCCTAGCCACAACCTCTTCCACTCTCCCCGCGCCGCCAGCCCGAGCACATTCCTCTTCGTCCTTCACCTACCTCTTCACTGGTTGTCCGCTACGGCCTGGCAAAAGAAGACCACCTATGCAATGTTGATGCCTAAGCGTCGCTTCCAGATCGAGCAGGAGATCCGGGCGAGGCGCGCTGCCCATACCGCAGTCGGCCTGCCTCCGGACTCGCTGGAGTAGGAGGAGCAAATGGAGGAGGACGACGACGAGGAGTAGCATTCCGTTCCGATGGAGGAGGCGGGTCAGGAGGAGCGAGGCGGAGCAGCCAGAGGAGGAGCTGGCACCGGCTCCAGGCTTCAACACGGAGGACGCGGAGGCAGAGTTCGCGGTCGCCCAAGCATCCGTGATGGCGAAGCAGCAGGCCATCCTGGAGTCCAACCAGGAAGAGGCCTACGTGGAGGCCAACTGGCAGTTCATCCGACAGAAGCGGGCGGCGACTGGCGCGCTATTCGCCGAACTCGACGCAGAGGCGGAGGTGGAGGCGGAGGCCGACGTGGAGAAGCCGGAGGAGCCGGAGCTGCGTCTGCCCCATGTACCCGGAGCCCAAAACGAAAATAGTGGACATCTCCGACGACAGCGAGTAACCTAAAACTGATAGTTGATCTACATATTACGTAGATGTTTTGTTCGCATCGTCTGTACAATTTTAAGATTTTATATATGACATACTCGGATGCAGAGGAAGATATTTGAAAAGCGTCCAGTCAATGTCCGTAAACGCATCCGCGGACATTTGAGGACCCAGATTTGCCATGTCTGGCTCTAAAGAAAGTGAAAACGTGAGCTATAACGGCGGCGTCCTACCCATGTAAAAACAAAAACGCCCTACCCAATCAGTGCCACCTTGCACCATATATTGCCTCACATGCCCTACCCAATCAGTGCCACCTTGCACCATATATTGCCTCACATGATGTATGTTTTTGCCCCATGTTTATGAAAGATTGGTATTTTAACTGCTGGCTCAACACTGTACTTCACATGCAGGCATGACATTAACGTGGCAGACGCGCTCTTTCTTTTCCCACGCAATAAATTGTACTTTTTAATTTACCTTGGTTAATTTAAACCATTCGTACCTTTTAAAGCATATTTTTGTTTATGAAACTTTTTATATATTTGAACTCCTCGCGTCAAAACCTTTAGAGTAAGACCAATATTGGATACTTTTCAAACACATTCAAATTTCACTTCAACTACTACAGTTATTTTAAAAATAAATTTCAATTCTTTAAAATAACTAGTTTCAACTCTCTGAAATAAATAATTTGAACTATTTCAGAGAAGGTTTGATTGTTTATAGAAAAATATCACTTATTTCAGATAAGATCGAACTATTTCACATAATCTATTGCACACTTTTGAATTAATTGATTACACCTTTGCAAAATAATCACTTTCGCAATAAGCATATATAAATTATTTTGAAAAATCATTTCAAAAACATTTTCACAAATTATTTCACTTAGTTCAAAAATTTGTTACACCTTTTCAGATAATCAATTTCACAAAGATACATTACAATTTCACTTTCTATACACATTGTTTCACAATTGTGAATAAATTGTAACCTATAATGTTACTCACTTGACATCTTTTTAATAAAATTATTTCAATCAGTTCACAAGTTGAAATTTTAGTTTAATATTTTTTTCATTTTCAGTAAACACAATTCACTTTTCACCGGCTTGTTTCACAAAAATCACATCTATTTCAATTGCATATTTTGCAAATAACCATTTTCACTCTTTTTAAAATAATCTGATTCAAATTCCAAAGAATTAGTTTCACCAAGATACAACACAATTCATTTATTTTAAAACCAAACATGAAAATTATTGAAATTATTTGGTTGAATTGAGTGAAATGAGTGGAATCTGTTGGAAACAAGTGAAATGTATTGTTGTAAATGAGTGAAATAGTTCGTTTAGAAAATAGTTAAAATTATTTGTCCCAATTGAGTGAAATGAGTGGAATTTGCTTCTCTAAGCAAGTCAAATATGTTGTTTTAAATGTGTGAACTCATTCTTTTTGAAGATGATTGAAATTATTTGTTTGAATTGAGTAAAATGGGTAGAATCTGCTTTTTCAAATGAGTCAAATGTGTTGTTTTAAAAGATAGAAATTGTTATTTTTAAGACAATCAAAATTATTTGTATGAATCGAGAGCAACGAGTGGAATTTATTTTTTGAAATGAGTGAAATATGTTGTTATAAACAAGTGAAATTGTTCTTTTTGAAAATTATTGACATTATTTGTTTGGATTGAGTGAAATGAGTGGAATCTATTTTTTGAAACGAGTTAAATTATTTCTTACGAAACAAGTGAAATCGGTTTTCTAAATGTGTGAAATATGTTTCATGAATTTTTCACTCATTTAAAATTATTCAAATGTGTTTAAAATAAGATATTCCCCTCTCTCCTCATTTAACTCCTCTCCTTTAACACATGCGAGTTCTGAATTGGAGGGTTTGGAGGATAATAAATGTTCATTAACTTGATTTTAGTCTCTTTAGTATAACCGCGCACGGCGATTGGAGTATTTGGATTCAAGCATGGGTGATGCTAGCAAGTTTTACTCCCACTACTTTTAGTCATGAGACTAAAATGTATCCAAGCACCCTCTATACTCCTCAATGCATAGGTGCTTAGCTTATGGTACTACCTCTCTCTCAGTTTACAGGGCGTGCGCGTGTCCCTAGGTCATCAATTTGACCAACCTAATGCAAGTCATATATTACAAAAAATATATCAATATAAACTTCAGATGTTCTATTTTCAAACTGTATAATTTTTGTGTTATATAGTTTATATTAAGGTGATAAAATTGGTAATCTAGGTATACGCGTAGAACTTGTAAACTGAAACGGAGGTAGTAGCTAAGCTTACTTTATTTAATGTTTTAGCAACTACTCCCTCCTTACCGGTTTATAAGGCTCATATCTGAAATCTCACCGGAAATGTTTATTGGCTGAGATGAATTGAGCTGGTTTAGAAAGTGCCCAATAAGCCTTCTGCTTTTTCTTCGTGAAAACTGTGCGCGTCGTAGTATTAATTCTCAGCCGTTCGACTCCCGACGCAATAACTCCAGCGCCCGTGTGGTCTATGCTGCGCGCTAACGGCTGCTTGCGCGCGCTCTCTCCCGCCTCCGCTCTGAACTTATCTGCATGCGCGCGCTCTCTCCCGCCTGACCTCAAAACTAAACCGGCCCGTGCTGGCGCGTGGTCTCTCCCACCTCTCTCTCTCTCATCTGCATGGCGCATGCATAGGCCAGTTTCGTTTTCATGGTTTGCATGCACGGCGCCAAACAACAAATGAAAAAAGCACCGCCAAAATCCTCTGGTGCCATTAGCTCAATTTTTGGTTTTTCAGCCTTGGCGCCGCGAACTCGAACACTGCCTCTCCCGCCATAGCAAATCGTACATGCACTGCAGTATAAAGTGGTGGGCAGCAAGCAAGTTTAGCCACACCATTCTTCTCCCACATCTCCATCTTCTTTCCGGAACCATGGTCCTCATTGACCTAAACGAGCCACCACCAGAGGGGAATGAGAGGTTGGAAGCTGGCATAGGTGTTGGTTATGGTGATGCCGGGCGTGGCCATGGAGTTCACGGGCTCGCCGGGGCCGTTCTAGCGGGATTCCGTCAAACTGCAGTTCGGCACGCCGGCGTGGCTGACGACGGAGTCAGTAGCGCCACTGCAGGCCGTGTTCCCAGCCGGCTAGGCCTGTCAGGCCGCGGTATGACCGCCGGGTGGTCCGCTGGTGCGGGCCTAACCGGGCAAGCACGAGGTCCGGCGCTCGGCCTCACAGGGCGCGGGCACAGCCTAGGCGGTGGAGGTGGCCGTGGAGAGTGCTACGACGCTGCCGTACATGGCCGCGGACAAGGCAATGATAACACGGCTGTGGGGGGCGACGTTGGCTATGGTGCTGGGCATGGCCTTGGCGTTGGGCGTGGCGCGGGAGGTAGTGCTGGCCGTGGCGTTGGGCGCGGCGCCGGTCGTGGCGTCGGTCGCGGCGTCGACCAGGCTGCCGGCCGTGGCGTCGGTCGCGGAGCCGGTCGTGGCGTCGGCCGTGCAGCCGGTCGTGGCCGTGGACATAGCGACATGGACGAGGTTGCGGGCCGTGGCGCCGGTCGTGCAGCAGGACGTGGCCGTGGAGCCAGAGGTGGGCGTGGGCTGGGCAACGTCCAAGAGGCCGTGGTCATTGGTGTCAGACATGGCACCGGGCCTAGCGTCGGGCATGGAGCCGGACGTGGCCGCCGCATACTAGGCCCCTGGTATTGAGAAGGTGATGCTGCCGGCGACGCTAGCATGGACGAGGACTCGGACAGCGACAGCGAGAGCGAGAGCGACTCGGACAGCGACAACACCCAAGCTCGAACGGTGGACCTAAGTACGAACAACGTTTTGTTTTTCATTCAGATTGTGTGTATACATTACTCTCGGCTACAATATTATTTACATTCTCGTTAGTATTGTTCATGTAATTTAAGGTTTCGCCAACATGCAGATCATTTGGCGAACATTCGAACCAGATCTCAGTACACCAACAAGGACAAGCGACATGTTTATAATGTGCTGTTACAGAAAAATGGTCGACTAGGTCGGTTGAAGCATGGAGTGAGCAAGGCCGTGGCACTTCAATGCAATATGTCACGGAGGAGTGTAGTGCGGATATGGAAGGATGGCATGCTTGGTGGAGGTGTAAACGCTGTGATCAACAAGAAGAAGAAGCGATGTGGCCGCAAACGGATTGAGATTGACACCGTCGCCATGGAACAAATACCACCGCAAGAAAGGGCAACACTTGAATCCCTTTCGAAGGCTATGCGCATGTCCGTTTCAACCCTGCACCCACGTCTGAAAGAGAAGTTTCGGCGACGAGGATCTCGTCCGTGGTGGCACGGGCCGCGCCCACCGCAGCGCCGACGCCGTTGACAGCTGCGTCAGCAGCACCCATGGCTACGGCGCCGCCGGAGTTCTCCGTGCCCATCACCAATGGTTGGAGCTCCTTCTCGAGGTCCGGAATCCAATCTGACATAGCTTCGCTGCTCTCGTTTCGTATGTGGATGAAAAGAGTAGAGGAGGGTGGGTGGAAGAACACGAGTGCTTCGAGTCATTTTAAAGAAGTGTGTGGTGCATGCATGCAGGCATGCAGCGAGGGAGAGGAAAGGAGTAACGGCCATTTCTCTTCGTACGAGAACAGCAGCCAGCGAATTAATTGCGTGCGTAGGGATCGAAACGACCGCAGCGCTTCAACCGAGCGGACCACGAATTAAGTCTTACATTATGAAAATCTGGCAATTTTGAAATGAGCCTTAGACTAGCCATAATGGATAGTAACATACACTAATAACATACACATATTTCTAGACAATGTTATTATCTTTATGGTGGGTAGTAACTTAAGTGTGGTAACATGTAAAGATTTATTTATTAGGTTATAGACTCATATTGCATTGGGATATGTGATGTTATAGTAACTAGCTAAGTTACTACAATTATCTCTCTCTTCATTAACTCATTGCCACATAAGCAAATTTGCTGAGTTGGACTTGATGTTACTGCTGAAGTTACTCCCACTGTGGCTAGTCTTATAAACTGGTAAGGAGGGAGTAAAGCTCTTCATGTATTGGTTGGGCTTCCTTCATTTAAATGTTTTGTTTAGATTCACGCGCTTAGCATTGTTTCTTCTTGGATCATCACATTCATCTCTTTCCTCTTAAATAACTTGCCATGTTAGATTTTTTGTCTACATGTAAGATTTAGCACCTGTATAAGATGGAGCATTGGAAGGGGCCGAACAGCGTGTGTTTTGACTGGGCCTCCACCACGCACTGATCTGATACGACGCGTGCGGCGCCGGCGCGCTCGTTTGACCCCGGCATGGGGGAGCTCAAAAGATCACTGTAGGTAGGTAGTGGAGGCAGGTACGTGCTGGTGCTGGTGCTGGTGATCACCGGCCACTGTCGCCGCAGTGCACCGAGCCACCGAGCATGCATGGCTTGGGTTGGCAGGTTAGGCCTGCGTGCGACCTGTGCTGTGCCTGTGCGGCGGCCACGTACGGGTCTGGGGGGCTGATCTAGGTCCACGCCTTCGGATCCGGTCGGATCTCGCTTTGAGCCGCGCCGGAGCTCTACCTTGGATCGTATTGATCCCGGCCGGGTTTTCTCTCCGACCCACTTGGCCCTGTGCAGCCACGATGGGCTACTGGAGCTAGCGCCGCGTGCAGATTATATTACTCACTCGCACTGCAGTCCATCGATCTCGATCGATCTATGAGAACCACCACCTGAGTGGCCATGACTGAGTGCCCGTGCTACACGTACAACCGCGCCATGTGTCAATCAATACAGACTCTTCATAATTGTATCTGTTTTTCTCTTTCTGAGCACACAAATGGTTATGCAGAGCTATCATTCCATTGTTGAATCTCCGCCTCATGGTATCCAAGTTGAAAGAGACGCCGTAAAAATAAAATACAAGAAAACAACCATCGCCAACATAAACTTATAAATACTATGGAATAAAACGAGACCTTAACTGCTGACTCGTTGCTTAGCTTGTTTAACATGTTTCATTATCGAGTTTCAAATTTTACTCGGCTTTGACTCGCTAGGGCACTAGCTATTTTGAGCCCAGAACTCGTTTCGTGTTTTATTGCCACCTCTGCACACACCGGTTAACGGGTAATTAACGTCATTTTTTTGCGGGCAAGGGCTGGTATCCTTATTTCTCAAATACAGTTACATACAACTATGATAACTAAGTTACATGATCCAGGACATGGTTGCGTATTTTGGTAACAAATTTTATTTCAGACCTAACACAAGTATCTGAAAATTTAGATACTAGTATCTCGGAGTTACTTTGAACAAATTTCATTAAATTCAATTGGATTTTTTTATTTAGTTTGAAACCTAGTCCAATATGCGGATGTAAAAGTATTTGGGTGCCATTGTGGAATTAATCATGATCCAACCTGCATTGAATATACATATAATTAAAAAGTCGCTAGACTATGCAACTTTGTTGTCATCGCGATAAACTTTCTTGTGAGCAAGATGAGCAAACTTCAGTCTATCATTGTTAGTTAGTGTTTTCAAAGCCTCGGTGGAATCTCACAGCCCAAATGTACAACCAGAGGTACTTTTGAGTTTGAAAGCTCCAACGAAAAATTGAACCTTAAACCATCGCACAAAATTCAGCACAAATTAACTCATGTTCGCCTGGTCCTGAGATAAGTTTGCCTTGAGCAAGTCCAGGAGTCCCCTATAAGACCTCGTACTCAAAATAATGGGGAAGAGAAAAAAATGCATCTTCATGGGGGAGAGGATTTGTAGCACGCAGCCCCCTTTTTCTCCTAGCCTCCGATTCTCAATCTCTCATATTTTATGAAAAATATGTCTGAATTAAATTTGGTTCGCATATTCATGTTTCTGGTGACGAGGGCTTTCAAATGAGATCCATTTTGACGAGTTTTCAAAAAATTTGTTAAGTTTCAACTTCTGAAACTTGGTACAATCGACCAACGAAATCTTACGTTTTGAAATTTGCGACCGACAAAATCGTAAGTTTTAAGTTTCAGTTTCTAAAACTTGGTACGGACAACCGACAACTAGTAAGTTTCAGAATATGTGACCGACAAAATTGTACATTTCAAAAAGTAAAATTTAAAACTTATTGTCCTCATGAGGGTCCCAACGACTTTGCGGTTCACAGGGCAATCGAACGGCTGGTAAGGCTGGGCAGGTGCATGTACCCCCCACGTGCATGCCCCTGTGAATTTCCATCTCCAAGAGAAACCCAATGGAAACTCCCGATTATAGAGTTCCTTCTCCCCTAAATATTATGGATCCCTTGAGATTATGTATATTTCTCTATGTCTCTATGAGACACTGGACTAACACATACATTGTATCTATTTACGTTTAACACAATGGCATTTGAAAATGACATTTTTGGGGTTTTCTAGGGTTTGAAGAATTTAGAGAAGATATTCTTAGAAAATCATAATATGGAGATGAATAGAAGAAATTTTAGGCTCACATGTACTTGTGTATTACAAAAAATTCCTAAAGACACTCCTCAACCATTCACCACGAGGGCCTCCAAGCTAATTAGGGTTTCTAGCCAGCCGTTGATTTACGTCATCTTCTATGACCTTAAGGCCATGGAGGCGTTGTGGATCCTGTCCTTTGTCGGGGGGGGGGGGGGGGGAGGGGGGGCTATCGCTTCATTTGTTGGTGATTTTCAGAGTTTGTTTAGGGTTCGTGTCCTGCTCAGGAAGGCGAGGCGGCGAAGGTTCCCAGAAACTGGAATAAGTTTCTCCCCGCCTATCTCATGTCCAGGTGGTGCGTCCAGCATTGTCGGAGGGCGTATGGAGGTGTGTCTTCGCGGAATCTCATGGAATTCGGTCGGTATTTGTGTTCATTGGATCTGCTTGGAATCGGTCTTTGTACATCTACGCTCGTGTGTCTATAGGTTGGATTCTTTCGATCTACGCTTCTCTTCATTAGGGACGGTTATTGTTCTAGTGCATTGGTCCTTTGGGTCTTAGCACGATGACTTTTTGTCTGTTCATTGCAATAAGGTTTGGCTAGCTCCGATGAGGGAGGAGAAATGACGGCGGTGCATCTTCGATTGATTCGGGTGCTTATAGTCGTCGTTGGGTAGTTAATGCACATGAAAACTGATATTCTTTAAAAGTTCTGGAAGACAAACCATGAGAAGTCTAGAGGTAGTTGAGCGTGTTCGATGACCAGCTAATGCTAGACGAAAAGGTAAAACCATCACCCTTTTTGTTTTTTGTTTCACGGCGCATATGTTCCGGTGAACATGAGCCACCCAATTGGTGAGCTAATCATCACCCGGCCACATGAACCTACAAGACACCGCCCCATAGATCATAGCTAGCTTCTCAGATCTCTCTCTCGAAGAAACCCTAGTTAAGCTAAGCTGCATGCTGCGGATATGCCAAGAATGCATGCGAGATATCCGCTGCCCAAACGAAATAGTTAATTGGCACTATGTCCTAGCCACCCAGCAAAGGCAATAGAGTTCAATTCGAGGCATGTTTTCCTTTACTCGTACATGGAGAACAAACTTTGGAGTTCCACACGAATGATATGATTAGTGTTGTACACTCAGTACCCAAACTGCAGAGGAACCAATGGGAGTTGTATGAAAGATTGATACTCCTACTATGCTTTAATTTGGTAATACTATGGTAAAGTTTCTCTGTAGGACGAGCTACATGTAACCTCTTATCTTCAACCCTCCAACATTGTTTTGAGATCTGTACTCTCCAACTAACTTACAACAAGAAGATTTCTCTTTTTTGTTTCTCTCAAATGAAATAACATATAGACTTCAAATTTTCCAGATCAAACAAACTTTACAACTTCAATGTGTGAAAAAACTTTCAGATTTTTTGGACCGACATAAATATACAAAATGAGAATTTTGTATATTAAAAAAATAATTTTTAGCATTTAAAATGCATGAAAAAATATGAAAGTTTTTTTCCCACATAGTAATTAGAATGTTTTGTTGTCCTGCGAAGTTTGAAGTTTATACGTTGTTTCGTTTTGAGAGAAACAAAAATGACAAATGTTTCTGCACAGATCCTGATGCAAAAATGGATGGCTAAGATAAGGGGTATCACGTAGCTCAAGTTACACAAAACCGCACTCATAATACTATAGAACTGCATCAGTGCCTCTTCCCATTAATAATTGTATATATACCGGTATTAACTAGTACATTCTTCTGGTCGTGCGACCTGTACGCGTACGATCAAGAAGGTTAATCTCTTTTCCTTTTTTTGTGAGAAAAGCTTTCGATCTATTCATTAAACATCAATAAAGCGAATTCAACCGGTGCCTGTTGTGAATGGTCATGCATGTTATGTGGCTAGAACTCATATGGCGGTACACCCACCGAAATGCACCTTAATGGAATGTCAGTTTAATTACTTCCTTTGTAAACTAATATAAGAGCATTTAGATTAGTGAACTAAACGCTCTTATATTAGTTTACAGAGGGAGTACTTGACAATTCCACATAGAGTATATATTTTTTACGTACAATGATCAGATAGTATCTAGACTTGCATATTTCTTTTCTCTAACTTGGCTTTCGGCACTAACCACGTGCACGTAGCATACTACACAGAATGAGAAAGAAGTCTGGCCTGGTTTTATCAATTATCATGGAGCTTGACAGTTTTTACCCCGTCATTCTTCAATTTTGGTGGGTGACGAGTTGGTTCTTTGTGCCGTCTGCCGATATGGTTACATGGGCATTGCACGGGACAACACCGTCTCATTCAACAACCTTTCTTTTGAGCACCTGCGGGCAAGGTCGTGGCCCTAGTCTGGTGGTATTGGCACAGATGAGTGCGTAAATCAGTGGCGGACCTAGAGTGCTTGACAACCCTATCACTCACAATAAAAATGCCATGTATAGTCAGAAAAATTGTCAGTTTATCATTTTAAACCTATTATACATGTAGGATTAGACTCTCAACTACTAGATAAAAAAAGTTTTGCATTTCTGTAGGGAGGTGCCAAGGCACCGACGGCACGCCCACTGGATCCGCCACTGGTGTAAATTGAGGTGATACTCCCGCCAATATGCTTGTCGTCATTGCTAATCTCCATTGTATGCAACATTCTACTTTCGGGTGATTCAACAAGGTTTCGTGGCCAGAACTCCAGTGACATAACGACGAGTTTAGTTGCCGCTTCGGCAAGTATTTTGATGCATAGGGTCTTAATTGCAATATCCCCCTTTTCATTCAAAGACGTTTATATGCATGTGGGTTCAGTAATGCTTTATGTGGTTGTACTCGATTACCTATTAATCTAATATAGATTACATTTTTTTTAAAAAGGGGATATATTAATATTGCGATGATACCAATTACACCCAGCCTTTGCACCTACAAGATATAGCCGAGATATACAGGATGCACACGGCCAAAAAACAAAATGAAAAGAAAGGGAAAAAAACAATAGTCCCGCCACAGCTATCAACTCCTCTCAACAACAACACTCATACCACCACCAAATACAACACCCAGAAAACATAAAAGGTCTCCAAAAGCAATGACTCCAGGAAGGAAATAGTGCACAAGCGTCGTCGTTGCCCGATCCAAGATCTTAGGTTTTCACCCTGGAGAAAGTCTGCGCTCTTAAAACAATTCCTTCAGCAAGGCAATTGCCAGGCACAACCAATGAAGGCTAGACCTTAGGTTTTCACCTTGAAAGTCACGACTAGGCACCCGAGGAGTACCACCAAAGATGAAATCCTCCGGTGTTGCCACCCCACTTAACGATGCTCCTCCTGAGAGTCATTCTTCGATCTCGACCACCATGACCTTCTCCACTGTTGTATTCGTCATGGAAATCGAGAAGCCGAAATATCTCAAGGTGTCATCGGTCAACAGAGCTTTCTGCCACGCCCTCAGAACCTCATAGGCTGATATGGACGTGCACGACCGGCAACTAACCAATCCAGATTTCCTGAGCAAATTCTCCGGCGGCCGTTCCGAAACACGTTGATAGCTAGATCGAGGAGGACCGATCAAGCAGGACATTGCCGTGATGCGAGAAGAGCATGAGGACGACAACCGGGACTAGATGATGGATCGCCGAGATCCGCTAAACCAGCCACAACCGGCCGACCACCTCCAGCGGAGCAGGAGATCGCCACTGCCATAATCCTCGTGATACGTGGCAGAACCGGTGAATCTCCATGAACCATCGCCGCAGTCGATGAGAGGCGGCAGTTTGGCGTGACGGCAGCAGCATGTGGTTTCGATGATGGACCATCGTCAGTACTTTAGACGAGCCCATGCCGCCGCCTCTTGCCATCCCCGCCGACTGCAACAGGCCCACCGACGCGCCCCGGCCGCCACTGCCCGCCGTAACCGTCGCACGGGACCAAGATCGGGCCGCCGTCACCTCAGATCCCGGACGCAGAGGAGGTCCGCCGCCTCCGCACCACAGGGCCTTTGCCCGGCGATGTTGCCGGCAGCGGCGGAGGGAGGGGGAGCGCAGGAGGTCGAGAGGAAGCCCGGTGGTGGCCGCTTGGTGTGGCCTGGCGGCCGCCGCAAGGAGTCAGGAGAGTCGGGGTCGGAAGAGTCTGTATTGTTCTGCTAGCTAGATTAGATTTAAAGCATCTAATTATATGGGACTACAATAGCTTTCATGTCTCCGTTGCACTGCTGCTGTAGTGAAGATCTCAATCGTAGTAACTGATACTCGTAAAGTATAATTCAAGTCATTTCATATTTGTGAGTCACCAATGCATAACAATGTTCGTCTAGTCACCTCTCTATATACGATGATTATTTCTACCTTCTATCCTTTTGTGGATGAGAGGGCATAAATGAATGATTGTGTGCACCTTTTTGGCCCCTTTGATTCAAGGGATTCTCGTAGAAATTTTGAAGTGTTTGAGTCCTTAGTAAAAAAAATCCTATGTTAGTTGTTATATAAAACCGGGCCAGACAAGGCCACTTGTACAAGGTCACTTCATATTCTTATGTCTAACTTTGGTCATTGATTTTACCAACAAAAAGTGAGTTATATGCCATAAAAAGTATCTCATTGGCTGCACATTTCAAAGAACTTTTTGATGGCATTTTTTTATTTCATTTAATTCATATTTTATTGACCAAAATTATAAGTCAAATTTTGACACAAAAAATGAAGTGGCCTTGTATAAAAAAATGGAGGGAGTATTGAATCCCATATTTTTTTTTGTAGGAATCCATTGCACTATATTTCATAAGAAGTTTTTCATCCACTCAAAGAATAATTTGTTTTTCCGACGGTGCCATCAAGCACACCTTGGTGCAAACAAAATCCTATATGATATGGGTGGACATGCTACTATAATTTTGCATTTTTCTATTTGTGCCTTTTTTGCAATCCTACGAATCAAAAAGACCATTATTAGTTTAGTGCGGAGGCCGAGAGAGCTTCTCTTTCATGCATTGTCTAAGGAACTAGGGATGCTTAGCTTGACTCGTCCGGCCTCACAAAGCAAATAATTTTTGGTTGTCTCTTTCACATATGTTCTTGTGCCAAGCTACCCTTTTGTACGAGAGACGGCTCCATGCATTACATATTTTGTTCACACCACAAAAATGGAATAGCATCGTGCAAACAACTTTTTTCATGAATACACAGAGTGCGTATCTTTCCATTGATAGGAGGTAAAAAGTTATAGATAGTGATGCTCCCGGTACATACACATGATGGTGTAGTAGAGTGTGCGGTTGAGCAGACGATGAAAAAGGGGTGCTCAGCTACGGCGTAAGCAAATTAGATTACAGGGAGTAACATGTTCAGGTCATTGGTGGCAGCTCGAACCCATGGCGCACCTCCACTTGATACATTACTTGGATGAGTTGTGCATAAGAGGGTTGCGCCCCTTCGAAGATGCATCCATTGCGATGCTTCCAAAGGGACTAGGCAGTGAAATGATCAGTGAGCCGAGGCGCTTGCGTAGGTAGGAAGGGGACGTGCCCATGGCTAAGGACCATCAGTTGAAGAAGTTGACCATAACGTACGGCGAAGGTGTTAGAATAAGTCCAATGCACTCCATCGATCATCCGAAGATCAAGCAATCACACGAGCACGACATTAAGATTTGTTAACGAGGTTCACTGATATGGCTACATCCCTGGGGCTTGCCTATGAGCGCTCCTCCCTATGACACCGCTACAATATCGCACCCGATCGTCCTGGACACCGGCATATGCCGCCGGCTTCCCCTGCGTTTCGGTGCTATTATGTTGGCATAGGTTACATCGTGTGTCTACCCTCGTTATATAATAGAGGCCTAGGATACAAGTGTCCTATTAGGACACGGCTCCATATCCTATCTAAACACAATACAACTCATAGTCCAACTGTAACCTACCTTGTACACAATATTCGACACAACTCTAACAAACTCCACCTTGGCGAATATTCTCCATCACCTTGAATTCGTCAATGCGTCAAACTTCCATGTACATTAGACTTGAGATTATTCTATGAGAACCTCTGCTACTCCAAAGACTTCATGTAACTCCACCTGCAACTTGTAGTCCCTCCTTTTCTTGACCACAGTCAGCACTCGAGCAAAATTAAGTTCCTTGTTACTTTGGTTTGTACTCCCAACTTCCAGAGTAGTAAGTGAACAACTCACATATTGGTGTCACATATAAGAGTTACCTGAACTCAACATCACTGCTCCTTTCTTGACCGCCTGTCTGAAACTTAAAGGAATTTCACCGTTGCTTGTAGTCATCCTGAGTCAAATTCACAGTTTTCTCACCACATGTATGACCACCAGAGCCCTGGCCCGTCTCCATGCCCCGTGCATACCGCACGCCTCACCTCTATAACCGCGTCGAGCCTCCGCTGTCCCGGTCGAGTCTCAAGGGCCGCGAACCCACACCACTCAACCCCCACTGCAGAGTACCACCGATCATCACAGACCGATGACGAGTTTCACGCTTCCATCAGACCACTGGGCTCCAGTCTGAACTGCGTGCCACTCGCTTTTCCCCCTTTGCTGAATAGGCTTCGATTCCCTGGATCCTTACACCGTAGCCCATCAATCCAGCTCCACCTTCAACATGACTCCATGGTAGATGATCAGTCCACCCTCGCGCCCCATCGATTTCAAGCTCTCATGTGCACCGTCTTGAATCGACCCTGCGCCATAGTCTTGTCGAAGACACACAAGCCTCGGGCCTGTGCCGCGTGTTTCCATGCCCCAGAAGTCGGTCACCATCAGCATCACGCTCCTATGTCGTCGTCGCCGATCCCACCACCGTCTTCTGTACCAACCGACTTGCGTCGATCCGTCAGACTGCCTAGCCCGACCCAGCCGAAGTAGTCCGGCTACATGACATGCTCGAGGCTCCCAAATCGTCTTCCGCGAATTCTCATCCATCACATGATAATTCCATCTTAACTGACATGACTTCCCGCAACGCCTTCAAGCATCCGTGTTGCGCCAACAAAAAAATTTCCACCCTTGTCTGGCATAACCCAAAGTTTTCAGTTCCGTTGAACTTCTCCACCTCAAACCTGATGCCCGATAACGTCATGAATCTTTGTATGACTGACACTGTGAAAATTTATCCGAGCTTTCCTCTCACGTGATGCCCAAGTACACACCAAATTTGTGCTACTAGCAAATTGCAACCAAAAACAACCTTCTGGTCTTCACGTGTGTAGCTCCCTGGCTCAACGGCTGATGCAAATCGCTAGATGGACTTTTTTCGCCTGCCGATTGATATGCCTGCCTATATCCGTGTCACGTGGAGACTCGGTCTCCCCTTTTTTTCAAAACAAATCCCGTGATCTCTTTCCTGGTCAACACCAGCAGCTGCTCCTTGCGATCGATAATCACCGCGTCGTGCCTTGATGGGTTCCCACGCTCGGATCAGGCTGGCCGTCTATGCTGCTACTGCTTCGGTCTGTAGCTCGCCAGCGCCTGGCCTGCTTGCCCGTAGCCTCTGGATCGATCCATCGCACTGCATGTAACGCCCCGAGACCGATGTGCCGGGTGTCCTCCAGTTATTCGTTGTTGTTGCCTTTTCATTGCTTGCGTGTCATGCATCTTATATCATGTCATCATGTGCATTGCATTTGCATACATGTTTGTCTTATGCATTCGAGCATTTTCTCCGTTGTCCATTTTGCAATCCGATGCTCATATGTCCTCCGGTGTCCCTTTCTACCTCTTTTCGTGTGCGGGTGTTAAACGTTTTCGGATTGGACCGAGACTTGTCATGCGGCCTTGGGTTACTACCGGTAGACCGCCTGTCAAGTTTCGTGCCATTTTGACTTTGTTTGATACTCCAACGGTTAACCGAGGGACCGAAAAGGCCTCGTGTGTGTTGCAGCCCAACACCCCTCCAAAGTGACCCAAAACTCACCTAAACCCCATCCATCATCTAGATCGTCCGATCACGATCGCGTGGCCGAAAACCGCACCTCATTTGGAGTCTCCTAGCTCCCTCTACCTATATATATGTGTGCCTCCCGGTTTTTCGCGCAGATGAAACCCTAGCCCCGCTCCTCCATGCCGCCGGACATGTCCGCGCCCGCCGGACGCGTCCAGCCTCCACCTCACTCCGGCGAATCATGCGCCGCCACCTCAGCCCCGCCAGCGCCCTCACCCACTCAGCGCGCGACACGTCATCCTCGCCGCGCCCTCTCTCTCCTCAGCCCCGCCGCCGGCCTGCACGGCCCGAATCGGGCCCATGGGGCCCATCTCCTCGCTGCCCGCAAGCGCCCTGCGCTCCGCCGCAAGGCTCCGCCCGAGCCGCGCCTGAGCCGCCGCGCCGCCATCTCCGCCGTTCCCGCCGGCGACTGCGCCTCCCACCGGTGAGCTCGCCCACCAGTGCCTGCTCCGGCGTGCTCCGTCGCCATCGCGCCGCTCGGCCCCGCCGCCTCCTCCGCCAGCCGGCCGTCGCCTCGCCTCTCTCCGGCCGCGCCGCTCGGCCCCGCCATGCCCTTCGCCGGAGGTCTGCTGCCCGCGCCCTCGACACCGACCTCGCCGGAGTTCCAACCTCGCCGGCGTCTTCCTCCGCGCCGGCTAGATCCGATCCGGCCCGGGTGGATCAGTTCCACCGGGTGCCCGAACCAAACGCGTCGTCGCTCGATCCGGATCTCGTCATCCCGCTCCGTCCGATCCCGTTGACTTTCTCAGAGAGGTTGAATTTCCACCAATTCCCAGTAATTTTATGCATATTTTCATCGCATCATAATTTCATCACCGTTGCTCCGATTCGTGTGTGTAGCATATTAAAATATTCGCCTCGACGCGTACATCATTTCATCTCATTGCATCATCTTCATTTGAGCTCATCTTGACGTCCAAAATACTGTTGGAAGAGGGCTATGTGATGATTGTTTCAGATCTGTTTCAGCAAATGCACTTTTTTCATTTTTGTCATGTTTAATGTGTGCTTGATATGATCTGGAGCCTACATGAGTTTTGTAGAATGTAATGCCATCTTTACAGGGGTCTATGCCATGTATTTGTGTGATATTTTTGGTGACTAGCACAAGCATGCAAAGTAGCTTACTCAATGATGCTGATTTCAGGGACTTAGAATTTCACTAAGTCCTTGTCCTGTTATTGTTTTTATGCCATATGTTCATGTTGTTTTCTAGTGATCTGTGCCCCTTTTGAGGATGATCAGTAAGGATGTTTTGTAGATATTGTGGTGCTCTATCCATCCATGTCTTTGTTTGCATTTATGGAGCACCCTAGCTTGAGTCAATCGAGCTCTACTTTTGCTATAAAATGCTCCTCGCAGATTGTTAACATGTTTAGCGATTTTGCCGAGCTTATTGTTGTTGATCCGTGCATGCTATGTTGTTGTTCTTGCCATGTATAGCTTCTATGCCATGTCTACTTGCTGGGTGTATGCTTAGTTTGTCATGCAATGCCTCGTGGTGAGTGCATCGAGCTTGTAAACATGCCTACTCGTTATCTATTTTGTCATGCTCCAGTTTTTCACTAAATCTGAATCTGTTTATGTTTTTGCTATGTTCACATGGTTGCAATTGTATTTTCTGATCCCTTTTGGCTCATGGTCACTAAAGGACTCTTATTATATGCTTTGAGTAGCTTCATGCCATGCCTTGCTTTGCCATGATATGTTCCTGTAGCATGTAGTTATCATGCTCTAAATATTGCTTCCTGGTGATAAATTTCTGACTTGTTGCTTATTTCACTAAGTCTGTAACCTGTTATCATTTGCACTTTTGCCATGCTTGTTTGAGCCTGTTAATGAGTGATTTAGCCGTAGCTCAGTGTTCATCTTTTATCAAGAATCTTGAGTGGATCCCTGCCATGTATTTTGTTGCCATGTTTGAGTGCTGTAGTATATTTATCTTAATGCATTTTGTTGGCTACTTGTTGTTTATCGCAGACCGATGCCATATTTGTTTAGCTTGTCATTTCCAAACCGTGCATCCGATTCTGGTGATCTTTATATCGATTTCAATCGAAATCACCTCCCCTTTCTAGTGGCACTCTTGGATTTCCAAGTTGAGGCCAGGTTCAATCATTCCTTTCCAAATCATGCATATGCATCACATACCGCATCCCGCATATCATGCCATGATCATGTGTTGGTTGTTTACATTGTTGCGTGCTTCTTTCCGGTGTTGCTTCTTTGGGTTGGTTCCGATAATGTCGCGTTTGTGAGGAACCGTTCGACTACGTCTGTTTGTCTTCTTCATGGACTCATTCTTCTTCCTTGCGGGATTTCAGGCAAGATGACCATACCCTCGAAATCACTTCTATCTTTGCTTGCTAGTTGCTCGCTCTTTGGCTATGCCTATGCTGCGATACCTACCACTTGCTTTATCATGCCTCCCGTATTGTTAAGCCAAGCCTCTAACCCACCTTGTCCTAGCAAATCGTTGTTTGGCTATGTTACCGTTTTGCTCAGCCCCTCTTATAGTGTTGTTAGTTGCAGGTGAAGATTAGAGTTTGTTCCATGTTGTAACATGGATACTTGTTGGGATATCACAATATCTCTTATTTAATTAATGCATCTATATACTTGGTAAAGGGTGGAAGGCTCGGCCTTATGCCTGGTGTTTTGTTCCACTCTTGCCGCCATAGTTTCCGTCATATCGGTATTATGTTCCCGGATTTTGTGTTCCTTACACGGTTGGGTTATAATGGGAACCCCTTGACAGTTCGCCTTGAATAAAACTCCTCCGGCAAGGCCCAACCTTGGTTTTACCATTCGCCACCTAGCCTCTTTTTCCCTTGGGTTAGGCCAGCCCAAGGGTCATCTTTATTTTAACCCCCCCCCCCCCGGGTCAGTGCTTGTCTAAGTGTTGGTCAAAACTAGAGCCCCTTGCAGCGCCACCTCGGGGAAACTCGAGGGCTGGTTTTAGTTATACGGAATGCTTATCCGGTGTGCCCTGAGAACGAGATATGTGCAGCTCCTATCGGGATGTCGGCGCATCGGGCGGTCTTGCTGGACTTGTTTTACCGTTGTCGAGGATGTCTTGTAACCGGGATGCCGAGTCTGATCGGATTGTCTTGGGAGAAGGAATATCCTTTGTTGACCGCGAGAGCTTGTGATGGGCTAAGTTGGGACACCCCTGCAGGGATTTGAACTTTCGAAAGTCGTGCCCGCGGTTATGGGCAGATGGGAATTTGTTAATGTCCGGTTGTAGAAAACATGAAGTTGATCTTAATTAAAATGCACCAATCGTGTGTGTAACCGTGATGGTCTCTTCTCGGTGGAGTCCGTGAAGTGAACACGGTGTTGGAGTAATGCTTGACGTAGGTTGTTCTAGGATCACTTCTTGATCATAGTTGTTTCGACCGTGCCTTTGCCTTCTCTTCTCGCTCTCTTTTGCATATGTTAGCCACCATATATGCTAGTCGCTTGCTGCAGCTCCACCTCATACCTTTTACCTTACCCATAAGCTTAAATAGTCTTGATCGCGAGGGTGTGAGATTGCTGAGTCCCCGTGACTCACAGATACTTCCAAAACCAGTTTGCAGGTGCCGATGACATCGTTCAGGTGACGCAACCGAGCTCAAGGAAGAGCTCGATGAAGACCTTGTCCTTTGTGTTGTTTCGTTTCAGTCGATCAGTAGTGGAGCCCAGTTGGGACGATCGGGGATCTGTGTAGCATTTGGGGTAGTCTTCTTTTATTTTTGGGTTCCATAGTCGGACCTTGAGTGTATCTGGATGATGTAATGCTTTATTCATGTATTGTGTGAAGTGGCGATTGTAAGCCAACTATGCATCTCTTTCCCTTATGTATTACATGGGTTGTGTGAAGATTACCTTACTTGCGATATTGCTTTCAATGCGGTTATGCCTCTAAGTCGTGCTTCGATACATGGGAGATATAGCCGCATCGAGGGCGTTACAAGTTGATATCAGAGCCTTCCCCGACTTTAGGAGCCCCTGCCTGGTCGAATCGTTGGCGCTGCTGAGTCTAGAAAAATGTTTTGAGTCATTTAGGATTATATATATTGGAGAGTTAGGAATTCTTTTTACTCCTCGGTCCCTTCATCACTCTGGTGAGACATCCTGACGTAGAGTTTTGAATCTTCTCTTCTCAAATTTCACAAAAAAAATTAGGATCACGCGGGTATCTTGGAATTGTTCCGATGGTTTTGTGACGAGAACATTGTTCTTGGTGCCTCCTAACATTTACGGGTTGTGGCAGTGTCCGGGGGAGTTGAGCTACGATGTGTTGTCGTCACAATTTTATCGTTGCAGTTCTGAAATACCTGAGTTCGCCGACATCGGAAATCTCTTTTATGTAGTTGTTGGTGAGATAACCTCGACGCCACCCAGTACTGGGGCAGGAGTTCGGAAGTATTGTCATAACTTATATAACGGATGCTTTTCAAAGGTTGAGGTAAACGATTTCCGAAGGTTTCTTGGTTATGTGTTGAAGGATGGATACAGCTGGATGTAGGATTTGTTAGTTTTGGGTGAGATATTATGCTTCCCCTGTATCCCCAACACCTGATTGCATAACCGTGAGAATTTTGAGAGTTTATAAGTGGGAATTCAAGTAGCTCTTAGGATATCTTTCCGACAGATGTATGATATGAAATTGGGCTTTGACGTCTAGTGGTCCGCCTATCCACGGTTGGTTTTACAGTGGTCTTGTTGTGTCTTAAAGAGTCCTTGGCTATGCCGACTCGGGGACGCTTCGTATGTCATGTGCACTGCCTTGTACATGATGGTGTTGTACGATCGAGCCCGTGTAGGCCCCACCACGAAAACTTTGGACGAAATCTCTATGATATGTTTGTTCCGGCTTATTCTGCAAGCCAATCCTTTGTTTTGTTTTGAGTTGTGGTATTCGAGTTGCTTCGAAGTCAAATGTTGATTCCATACCTTTCCTAAGTGGTGTTCTCATATTCCTTTGGGAATACTAATCCTTCATGATAGTCGAGATTTTCATGTCAATTCTTTCCAACCGGTGTGTTTCTCTTCAAGTGGATCCGATCATTTCAACATTCGCAAGATCAACTCTAAGTATTCTCAAACGTTGTTTGTTTCATCCGTCCCAAGTTGTCTTTGTTTTTCCCACCCTCCCACCCTTTTTCTTCGAGGACTCGGATTTCTTTATCAAGTATCTATCTTATGAATATGAAGTCTCTCCATTCTTTTCCGTCAATATTCTTACCCGGTGGTTCTCATGAAGATGTTCTACAAGCTCATCATTCTTCATTCTTTTTCTTCTTCGGTGGATTCTAGTCAAGCTTTGCTGATCATATCTTTTCCTCGTCTCAATGCTTACTTATGCCGGTGCACCTCTTAATCTTCCCCGCTTGCTATTCAATTGTTCCGGAGTGTTCAAGATATCTCGAAGATTCGTGTTTCCACTCTTCTTTCGTAATCCTTTCAAGCTCTTTCGAGATTGTTATCTCAATCTAGCCATTTAATTCAACAGGTGCAATCTCTCTCTTTAAATCATTTCAATGGTGTTTCTTTTGAGTGGGCCCTAACCCACAGGTCTTTTCCCAGGATCTTACCTGACTCTTCTTATTTTCCCGGAGCTATCCTCAAATTTCTTTTCGAAGTTTGACGTAAGAATGATTTATCATCAGTCAAATGCCTTTCTCCAAGATCGGTTAAATTATTTTCATCGTTGTCTCAATCTCTTCGCTTTGATTCTTTCGGAGCGTCTAAATAATTCATGGTGGTGTTTCTCGTCGTCATTCTCAGATTGGAAGACCGAAGAAGAGTTTCTCTTAAATCTTATCCATTCTCCCGAAGATTCATGGTGCTAACCTTATGTCATCCTCTCATAATTGTTTTGGTTGCGAGAATTCTTTTCACCTATCCGGAGAATTTCATGAGATGTTTACATTTCTTTACTCCGAAGCCCATCATTTCAGGATTATTCGTTCTCAGCTTGCAGCTATCATTCTCCAATCTTACCGGTGCATCGTTCAAGTGATCTCTAATCAGTTCATGATCCCTTCGTTCTCATGTATCTAGATTGTCTCAAGTATCTTCGTTCATTTCACAATTCTTACCGGTGATTCATCCTTTTACTTCATTCGTTGTTCAATTCTTACGGTGGTTTATCCAAGATTTCTCTTCCTTCGTTATCATACAGATTCATTCGTTGTTTCAATCCTACCGGTGGTTCGTTGAAGACCTTTCCAAGTTGACGCTATATCTATCTTAATCCTTTCTACGAGAATAAGTAGTATGCCAAATCTGCTTGTCATCAACTTCAATTGGTGAAGGATACGCATAACATAATTCTTATTCTTGCTTCATCCAAATGATGGATTCGTTCCTCCGGAGTTCGTTCACAATGACTAATTCTCGTTGTCAATTGTTCATCTTCTCTTTTTCCGGAGTTCCAACCTCTTTCAATTATATCACCACAGAGATTCATCTAAATCGTTACAAGGATTCACCTTGTGTTTTCAACTTCTCTTTCCTTTCGTTTGATCATTCTTTTGCTTACCAGAGTTCTTCTTGGAGGCTCTACACGATGGTTCATCAAGATTCTTTTCAGAGGAGCTCAAGCATTCCCCATCTTGCAATCCGGAGTGCAAGTCTTTTTTCCGTATCATTGGAGGTGGTTTTATGTCATTATTGATAATTTGAGTTCAGGTTTCATGATTCACATGTTGTTAAGAATGAGGTATTTTAAATCCATAAATCTCTTCTTTGGAGTTATCTTGGGTTATATTTCACCTAAAGCCTTCCCTAAGGGTTGTTGCTATCTATGGTGCTTGTAAAGGACCCAGGTTATTCTTTATCCTCCCGGTGAAATAAGTTCTCGTCCCCTTGTTGATATCAATCCAATCTATCGTATCCGTCAATGGCAGAATTTCAACTCAGTTTTGAGATGTTCTCCGTAAGCCCACTACAAGCTTACTCTTTTTCGTTGTTGATTTCCCAACAACTCCGTTCAATCCTTCTTTTTAAGGATGCTCTCTCAAATTCATTTCAGGAAGAACTTGTTCTTTTGGGTCCATTCTTATATTTCTTCTGGAGGCTTTGTGATGTTGCTTTTTTCACTCCTCATCTCGGTTTGTCAAGACCATATTCTGTCCTTTGCTAATCCTTTTCCAACCGGAGTGTTGTGTTTTCATTCAAGTACCTTATCATCTTATGAAGTTCTTATTCAATTCCTTTTTCTTTTCAATCGGAGTGCTGCCCGAAGTTGTTCTTCCTTGTTCCTCTTTTTTAACGGAGTGTTTTCAACTTCGTTTATCTCCGTTGCATTCTTCTCTCGAAATGGCTTAACCTTTTCAAGGTTCGTTGGTTTCACTCGTTTGTCAAAGAAGCAACTTAGCTTTACCTCTCCTCTTTCTCTTCTGTTGTCCCTCCGGTGCCATTCTAGATCTTGTGACGAGATCCTCTCGTAGTGGTGGAGTGTTGTAACGCCCCGAGACCAATGTGCCAGGTGTCCTCCAGTTATTCGCTGTTGTTTTCTTGTCATTGCTTGCGTGTCATGCATCTCATATCATGTCATCATGTGCATTGCATTTCCATACATGTTCGTCTCATGCATCCGAGCATTTTCCCCGTTGTCCGTTTTGCAATCCGGCGCTCCTATGTCCTCCGGTGTCCCTTTCTACTTCTTTTCGTGTGCGGGCGTTAAATGTTTTCGGATTGGACCGAGACTTGTCATGCGGCCTTGGGTTACTACCGGTAGACCGCCTGTCAAGTTCCGTGCCATTTGGACTTTGTTTGATACTCCAACGGTTAACCGAGGTACCAAAAAGCCTCGTGTGTGTTGCAGCCCAACACCCCTCCAAAGTGGCGCAAAACCCACCTAAACCCCCTCCATCATCTAGATCGTTCAATCACGATCGCGTGGCCGAAAACCGCACCTCATTTGGAGTCTCCTAGCTTCCTCTACCTACCTACCTATATATATATATATATATATATATATATATATATATATATATATATATATGAGAGTGGCGTTTTGGCTCCTAGGTGCATATGCACCCATTGTCCAAATCCAAATTCCTAGAAGTTGAAAAATTCGAAACAAAAATCCCGCGTGTATATCCGGACATTTTATGTGCGTTCACAAGGTTTCGGTGAAAAACGACGTTTTTTGTGGCTTGTGTAAAAAAGACAATTTCTGATGCTTCATTCTAACTATTCACGAGGCATTTCTTTATCTTTTTTACACAAGCCACAAAAAACGTCGTTTTTCACTGAAACCTTGTGAACGCACATAAAATGTCCGGATATACACGCGGGATTTTTGTTTCGAATTTTTTAACTTCTCGGAATTTGGATTTCGACAATGGGTGCATATGCACCTAGGAGCCAAAGGCAATTACCGTATATATATATATATATGTGTGTGTGTGTGTGTGTGTGTGTGTGTGTGTGTGTGTGTGCCTCCCGGTTTTTCGCGCAGATGAAACCCTAGCCCCGCTCCTCCACGCCACCGGACATGTCCGCGCCCGCCGGACATGTCCGCGCCTGCCGGACGCGTCCAGCCTCCACCTCACTCCGGCGAATCATGCGCCGCCACCTCAGCCCCGCCGGCGCCCTCACCCACTCAGCGCGCGACACGTCATCCTCGCCGCGCCCTCTCTCTCCTCAGACCCGCCGCCGGCCCACGGGGCCCATCTCCTCGCGGCCCGCAAGCGCCCTACGCTCCGCCGCAAGGCTCCGCCCGAGCCGCGCTTGAGCCGCCGCGCCGCCATCTCCGCCATTCCCGCCGGCGACTGCGCCTCCCACCGGCGAACTCGCCCACCGGTGCCTGCTCCGGCGTGCTCCGCCGTCATCGCGCCGCTCGGCCCCGCCGCCTCCTTCGCCAGCTGGTCCTCGCCTCGCCTCTCTCCGGCCGCGCCGGTTGGCCCCGCCATGCCCTTCGTCGGAGGTCTGCTGCCCGCGCCCTCGACGCCGACCTCGCTAGAGTTCCAACCTCGTCGGCGTCTTCCTCCGCGCCGGCCAGATCCGATCCGGCCCGGGTGGATCAGATTCACCAGTTGCCCGAAGCAAACGCGTTGCCGGTCGATCCGGATCTCGTCATCCCGCTCCGTCCGATCCCGTTAACTTTCTCGGAGAGGTTGAATTTCCACCAAGTCCCAGTAATTTTATGCATATTTTCATCGCATCATAACTTCATCACCGTTGCTCTGATTCGTGCGTGTAGCATATCAAAATGTTCGTCTCGACGAGCACATCATTTCATCTCATTACATCATCTTCATTTGAGCTCATCTTGATGCCCGAAATGCTGTTGGAAGAGGGCTATGTGATGATTGTTTCAGATCTGTTTCAGCAAATGCACTTTTGTCATTTCTACCATGTTTAATGTGTGCTTGATATGATCTGGAGCCCTACATGAGTTTTATAGAATGTCATGCCATCTTTACAGGGGTGTATGCCATGTATTTGTGTGATATTTTTGGTGACTAGCACAAGCATGCAAAGTAGCTTACTCAATGATGCTGATTTCAGGGACTTAGAATTTCACTAAGTCCTTGTCCTGTTATTATTTTTATGCCATATGTTCATGTTGTTTCCTAGTGATCTGTGCCCCTTTTGAGGATGATCAGTAAGGATGTTTTGTAGATATTGTGGTGCTCTATCCATCCATGTCTTTGTTTGTATTTATGGAGCACCCTAACTTGAGTCAATCGAGCTCTACTTTTGCTATAAAATATTCCTGGCAGATGTTTAACATGTTTAGCGATTTTGCCGAGCTTGTTGTTGTTGATCCGTGCATGCTATGTTGGTGTTCTTGTCATTTCTAGCTTCTATGCCATGTCTACTTGCTGGGTGTATGCTTAGTTTGTCATGCAATGCCTCGTGGTGAGTGCATCGAACTCGGAAACATGCATACTCGTTATCTGTTTTGCCATGCTCCAGTTTTTCACTAAGTCTGAATCTGTTTATGTTTTTGCTATGTTCACATGGTTGCAATTGTATTTTCTGATCTCTTTTGGCTCATGGTCACTAAGGGACTCTTGTTGCATGCTTTGAGTAGCTTCATGCCATGCTTTGCTTTGCCATGATATGTTCTTGTATCATGTAATTATCGTGCTCTAAACATTGCTTCCTGATGATAAATTCCTGACTTGTTTATTTCACTAAGTCTGTAACCTGTTATCATTTGCACTTTTGCCATGCTTGTTTGAGCCTGTTAATGAGTGATTTAGCCGTAGCTCAATGTTCATCTTTTGTCAAGCATCTTGAGTGGATCCCTGCCATGTATTTTGTTGCCATGTTTAAGTATTGTAGCATATTTATCTTGATGCATTTAGTTGGCTACTTGCTGTTTATCGCAGACCGGTGCCATATTTGTTTAGCTTGTCATTTCCAAACCGTGCATCCGATTCCGGTGATTTTTATATCGATTTCAACCGAAATCACCTCCCCTTTCCAATGGCACTCTTGGATTTCCAAGTTGAGGCCAGGTTCAATCATTCCTTTCCAAATCATGCATATGCATCACATACCGCATCCTGCATATCATGCCATGATCATGTGTTGGTTGTTTACATTGTTGTGTGCTTCTTTCCGGTGTTGCTTCTTCAGGTTGGTTCTGATAACGTCGCATTTGTGAGGAACCATTCGACTACGTCCGTTTGTCTTCTTCATGGAGTCGTTCTTCTTCCTTGCGGGATTTCAGGCAGGATGACCATACCCTCGAAATCACTTCTATCTTTGCTTGCTAGTTGCTCGCTCTTTTGCTATGCCTATGCTGCGATACCTACCACTTGCTTTATCATGCCTCCCATATTGTTAAGGCAAGCCTCTAACCCACCTTGTTCTAGCAAACCATTGTTTGGCTATGTTACCGTTTTGCTCAGCCCCTCTTATAGCGTTGTTATTTGCAGGTGAAGATTGGAGTTTGTTCCATGTTGGAACATGGATACTTGTTGGGATATCACAATATCCCTTATTTAATTAATGCATCTATATACTTGGTAAAGGGTGGAAGGCTCGGCCTTATGCCTGGTATTTTGTTCCACTCTTGCCGCCATAGTTTTCGTCATATCAGTATTATGTTTCCGGATTTTGCGTTCCTTACACGGTTGGGTTATAATGGGAACCCCTTGACAGTTCGCCTTGAATAAAAGTCCTCCAGCAAGGACCAACCTTGGTTATACCATTCGCCACCTAGCCAATTTTTTCCTTGGGTTAGGCCAGCCTAAGGGTCATCTTTATTTTAACTCCCCTGGGCCAGTGCTTGTCTAAGTGTTGGTCCAAACTAGAGCCCCTTGCAGCGCCACCTCGGGGAAACTCGAGGGCTGGTTTTAGTTGTACGGATTGCTTATCCGGTGTGCCCTGAGAACGAGATATGTGCAGCTCCTATCGGGATGTCGGCGCATCGGGCGGTCTTGCTGGACTTGTTTTACCATTGTCGAGGATGTCTTGTAACCGGGATGCCGAGTCTGATCGGATTGTCTTGGGAGAAGGAATATCATTCGTTGACCGTGAGAGCTTGTGATGGGCTAAGTTGGGACACCCCTGCAGGAATTTGAACTTTCGAAAGCCGTGCCCGCGGTTATGGGCAGATGGGAATTTGTTAATATCCGGTTGTGGAAAACCTGAAGTTGATCTTAATTAAAATGCACCAACCGCGTGTGTAACCGTGATGGTCTCTTCTCGGCGGAGTCCGGGAAGTGAACACGGTGTTGGAATAATGCTTAACGTAGGTTGTTTTAGGATCACTTCTTGATCATAGTTGTTTCGACCGTGCCTTTGTCTTCTCTTCTCGCTCTCTTTTGCGTATGTTAGCCACCATATATGCTAGTCGCTTGCTGCAGCTCCACCTCATACCTTTTACCTTACCCATAAGTTTAAATAGTCTTGATCGCGAGGGTGTGAGATTGCTGAGTCCTCGTGACTCACTGATACTTCCAAAACCAGTTTGCAGGTGCCGATGACATCGTTCAGGTGACACAACCGAGCTCAAGGAGGAGCTCGATGAAAACCTTGTCCTTTGTGTTGTTTCTCAGTCGATCAGTAGTGGAGTTCAGTTGGGACGATCGGGGATCTGTGTAGCATTTGGGGTAGTCTTCTTTTATTTTTGGGTTCCGTAGTCGGACCTTGAGTGAATCTGGATGATGTAATGCTTTATTCATGTATTGTGTGAAGTGGCGATTGTAAGCCAACTATGCATCTCTTTCCCTTATGTATTACATGGGTTGTGTGAAGATTACCTTATTTGCGACATTGCTTTCATTGCGGTTATGCCTCTAAGTCGTGCTTCGACACGTGGGAGATATAGCCGCATCGAGGGCGTCACACTGCAGCTCCAAGCGTACGCGACGCTACTTCCATCAATCCGATGCAACCGCGTAGTTTGATCTCGCCGAGAACTCTGCCTCTAGATCAACAATTCGCATCCTCAAATCGAACCTTGCTTTGATACCACTTGTTAGAATAAATCCGAGGCACTCCGTCAATCATCCGAGGATCAAGCAATCACACAAGCACGACACTGAGATTTGTTAACGAGGTTCACCGATATGGCTACATCCCCGGGGCTTGACTATGAGCGCTCCTCCCCATGACACCGCTACAATACCGCACCCGATTGCCCTAGACACCGGCACATGCCGCCGGCTTCCCCTGCGTTCCGGTGCTATTATGTTAGCATAGGTTACATCGTGTGTCTACCCTCGCTATATAAGAGAGGCCTAGGATACAAGTGTCCTATTAGGACACGACTCCATATCCTATCTAAACACAATACAACTCATAGTCCAACTGTAACCTACCTTGTACACAATATTCGACACAACTCTAACAGAAGGTACGGTGATGCACACCAGGATATGATGTCATGCCACGTTATGTGAGAGACGACACGACCCACAAGGTAGTGATGCAGGGTCTCGGCTTCCTTTGAGCAGAGTACGCGGAATGGCTCATGAGTCTGTGACAAGTGAGTCGATCCGCTGTCTAGTATCTGTCTTGGGAGGCCAGCCAGAGAAAGAACTTTATGTTGAGGGTCGCCCAGTTCATCCGGGTTAGGCTGCGTGGCACGGGCAGTAGCTGGATGTGCCGCAATATGTCCACGTACTCGCCCGTGGCCATAGGCTCGAGAGCCCCGTGGATGTCCTGAAACTAGGCCTGGTGCGGAATGTCATCGCAGACCAAATGATTACGCCGATGCCGCCAAGGGACGAGAGCAGCGAGAGCCGGAGCGAGTTCGAGGATCAAACTGCCATCGAATCAGTGATCTGTCCAGAGTCGACAGGTACAGCCATCACCAAGGGTCTAGGCAGTGGAGGTGCGGAACAAATCGCGACCTCAGGTTGGTTGTTCACTCAGACAACCTTTTTTTTCTTCGAGAGTACGCCTAGGCGTACCATAGTTTTATAGAAGGCCGAAATACAAGTACTCGAACAATTGGCGTGGCGTTGTTGTACACGTTCTTTGAGCTAGGTTGCTTGCCTTTCTTTTCTCTTTTCTTATGTATCTTGTTTTGCAAACGGATCTAGGTAGCTTTCTGATATGCTTGGGAAGATGCCCCCAATGCACTGTAAGGGAGGACCAAGGAACATTGAAAAGAAAGAAAAAAGCAGGCAAGCCTAGCTAGGACGCTCCAAGATCGACCTGTCACTCCCGCGAATCGAATTCACTGGTCGCGATGGAGAAGCTGTCAAGGCCACTGCACCGCCTTCGCCTACCACTCGCCGCTTCACCACGGAAAGCAACGGCGAATAGCAAAAGAGATTCTCCATTCGCCAAGCTAGCGTTGGTCGCCGGCCTCATCTTTGCTTGGTCGTCCATGCATCTCTGTGCATCGTCACATCGGACGGAAGGAGCTGCATGCATGCCAGCCTCACTCCCTCCCGCCGTTCTTGCACTCACTGCTCGCCCATGTGTCAACGCGTTCGGCCTCTCCTTTTGTTCTCCGGCCGGCCACCCCCAAAGATTTCCCTTTTCCCAACCACAAGTCCACAACCAAGGTGAACTGATATTGCCAAATGGGTGGTGACCATGTGTGGCTCTTGTTTTCTTGGACATGTTCGCCGCACACAAACACGCAACGGCGCACATCACCAATCACACGCACGCACTCACGCAACACCGGTTTATGTCTTCATGATCAGACTCCAAATTCACAAAACTCACGAAGTCGCTAGGTGTCTCGATATCGATCATTCCACGCGTACGTCACATATCAGCAGAAGGAATTGGTCTCAAAACAGACATACAAACATGCAAACTGTAAAACCTATGATTTGATCCCTGTTGAGTCGGGGCGAGTGCTTTGATTGTGTGGTGGTAGGGATGATGCAAGTAAACCCGCGGCATCCCTGTGTGGTGAATTAAACTAACTTCTCACATTTTGAGGGACCCTCTCCTGCATCCCTGTGTGGTGGTTCATTGCTACTACAGGCGTACGTGTCTACACCACACGCGTGCATGTGATGGATGACGATGTCATCGTCCTCGCTCGCGACTTGCTTGTAACGGAACGAATAGCATATGTATGCGTGCCAAACTATGGAGAAAAACAATGGCAAATGCGTGCAATCTAGGGACCGATCGATCACGAGGTTGATATATCGGTACCACCGCATCTGTTCTGTGGGGGTATAGTACGTACGTACACAAGTGACGTTTCGTTCATCACTCTATTCAGAACCATATATTATTCTCGGAAGAAAATGATGTACTACGTACCACTGAACACTTCACGTGTAAGGCGGAGCTGCATGAGATTATCTTCACATGAATACATATCCCATGCAAACGTACCAAGCATAGCTTAAATACTACTCCCTCCGTCTCATAATATAAAATCATTTTTAAAGCTATGTTAGTTTGAGCAGTCTTGCTAATCCTCAGTCAAGTGAGATTTCATCAAAAGTTATATCTATGAGATCTTACATTAGGATCCGTGCAAAATTTCTAGCACTACTATGGGACGGAGGGAGTAATAAGTCTCTTGCGGTGAATCCTGACTTTCTAGCACTACTCTTTTAGTGGTATGTCGTGGTCGTTAGCTACGTGACGTCTGTGATAATTTCGTCAATCTTAATATCTGCCAATCGGATGCCCATAGCCCCGTAGGAGTACGTAGGACATATTTTCTAAAAAAAATAGCAGGATTACACATATCTGGTGACCTTTTTTGTTTGGAATAATAGACCTGAGTATGCACTCACGCAATCTTTTAAGAAGGAAAACGAAAAGGCGTGCGCATGCACATGCATGCACGTCAAAAAAGGACCTGTATTTTCTATCTGCATGCATATGTGCCATGCTCCAGGGTCGACTGCTAGCTCGACCTAAATACCGGTCACTCAGTCGACGATCGCTTTGCGTGCGAGTGGCGCCAATCATTTTGGCATCGAATCCATCATCCGGTCGACCGGCGCACAGTGACCGACCGATCCAAACTGTACAGCGCACACATGCATGCATGCCTACACGTTGACTTTCATCCATCAACCGGCTCGATCGTTGTGGCCAGGCACGTACAGTTTCACCTGTATACCCGGATCTTGTGGTGAGAATGATCGGAAGAGATATGGACGCAACGGCTGACAAGAGATGTGTGCGGACGGTGGATGATCAGAGAGAGTCAGAGGGAACAACGGCCATCCTTTTTTATGTGCGTGTAACTTCTGACTCCTGGTGTGATCTGATTGACGAATAATACCGTGCCAGAGATCTGAGATGGGTGGCTCAGAGGCAGGGTAAAAAGCATGTGGGAGATGAGCGGCTCAGATGGGCAGGGTAAAAAGTTTGTGCGTGCATTCATGCAAGTGGTGGTGGGGTGGTGAGAGAGATGGTAAATTCAATTTCCATGCATGAGCACTGCTCTTACTCCAATTGGAAGGGTAGAAGTTTTTTACAGCCATGTGTAAACAGATTGTTTTTTCAGGGTTAAACGTAACTAAACCCCAAGTAAAGGCATGCCAACTACTCCCTTCGTTTCTAAATACTTGTCTTTTTAAAGATTTCAAATAGACTATCACATACAAATGTATATAGACATATTTTAGAGTATAGATTCACTTATTTTATTTCGTATGTAGTATTTGTTGAAATCTTTAGAAAAACAAATATTTAGGAACGAAGAGAGTACTCGTGGAATAGGAAACCGAAGGAGCTATGTCTGTGAAAATAGTACAACTTGGCTTGTATTGATCTTCCTAAGAGATTACACGGGTGGTCTTTCGTCTCGTCTGGATAGGATTTATAACTAGTCGGGGGTTGATCGATCTGGCAACCCTGACTTGTCGGAAGGCCTCTTGGGAACTTTTGGGTCTTGAGAGAGTTGTAGCTCTTCTGAGAGTTGATAGTAGGTGATCTGGGTTGGTTTAGTTTTCCGCAGGGGTGACTTTGCCTTCATATACAATTGTCGACTAGTGTCTTACATGCACGGATCCATCTTCCAGTGGAACTCTTATTCATCCACCAACTTAGGGATAACTTCGTTAGTTTGGTGTGATTCCTTGTCTCCTAGAGTAGCCACTGAATGTGGCTATGGTCACGCATCTAGATGACCCCTAGCTAGTGCATCATGTCCATGTACATTATTAACTACCTCTGTTCCAAAATAAATGACCCAACTTTATACTAACTTTAGTATAAAGTTGGGTTATTTATTTTGAAACAGAGAGAGTAAGATAATTATACGCTACTCATCATCGTATACAACCTCTGACACGGAGTTTGCCCCACTTACCGATTCAGGTGAGAGGTCTATGATATGTGGCATTCTTGGTAGTGATCTATATCGATGGTTATAGATAGTTTCTCCAAAGCCTTGCACTGAATCATGAGCGTATATATACTTAAATAACTGCAAGTAACACAAGAAAAATAGCATGCCCAACTCCTATAGTCATTTTTTTAGAAATGGAGGAGGACCCCCGGCCTCTGCATCTGGACGATGCATGCAGCCACTTTATTAATTATTCACATAAGACCTTACAAAGTCATACAATAGTAAGACTAAAGCCATAGTCTAGGCAACATCCGTCGATACTCCTATCCAGTTAATGTAGGGATGTTGATAATCTGGGCCTAATACCAAACAGACCTCGCAACCAAACCGAACATCTAAGATCTGAGGTCCCAACCAGGACGCCTGCCGGGTATGGGGCACCCTCCAGTCCGGCGCACTCCTCAACCAAGACGCCTGCCGGGTATGAGGCCGCCGCAGCCACCTGCCACCAATCCATCTTCAGTGATGTACTCCTGCATCTACCTTGCCTGGTCTAGCTATCGTCGATGCCACCACGATGCCAGACAACGCCACCATCCTGCGCTCGTCCATCATCACATGACCACGGCGAGACCCCGCTGCTCCATGCCGTTGAGACCCGCCGTTGTCGACGCGAGAGAAGGCACGCCACACCACCTCACGCCTCTTCCATCCGGCGCCGCTCTACAAACGATGCCCCCAATAGGGAACACGACACCATAGCGACGCCATCATCCGATCCGGGGATCTTAGGATTTCTCCCAGAGAGGCACGAGCAGGTTGACGATAGTTGCTTGATGATGCCTTCATCAAGGTAACGACATAGACGCCGCTATCGCCGACCATGACCGGAGTTGGCTCGGTTTTCATCGGCGACTATGTCTCCCCAACTCGCCGCCGATGCTAACAGTGGGATCCAAGATCCGTCACTACCAGCCTGGCCAACCGCCTTCGGTGGAGAAGGCAGCCACCACCACCATGCCCGGGCCAAGAGACCCGGACGTCCTCGTGCCGTGAAGATTACCTGGGGGATCTCCTCTTGCCGTTGTCAAGACGAGGCGCAGCCGCAGTGGATCTCGATCTAAACCCCTCGAGCCCAGATCAGATCTCATCGCAGCCAAATCTAATCCGCCAAACGGCCGCCGGAGATCTCCTGGCCACCGCCAACCCGATGCGCACTGCCGTTGGAGGAGGAGGGAGATGGACGCCGCTGCCCTCACGCGTTACCACCGGCCGAGGACTGCGCCGCCGCCGCCGCCTCACCACAGGGCTTCGCCCCGCGGTGTCATCAGCGACGGCGGCAGTAGAGGGAGGCGATGGAGGGGGAGGGCTGAGAACGGTGTGGACGGGGACTCCCCGGAGGTGGCGCGGCGCCGCTGCCTCGGGGGAGAGAGGTCGGGGCAGGTCGGGGTGTATGGTCTTGCAACTTGACTCGTATAGTCATAGAATCCCCCAGAACCTTTTGAAGATGCAGCCTATCTTTCTCTCAGAAAGGTGCAACTTTGTGACAACTGCGCCCATCAAAATTAAGGAACAGACTCGGCACACTTCTTTTGACAGTTAAATTTAGCCGGCTGCCAAACATTGATAAGCAGGTGAGGGTCCCTAGCTAGTCATGCAACATAAAGGTCGCTTTTCATTTCAGAAAATGTTTTTTCCTCTTTAAATATCTTCTCGTGACCATTGATCTTCCATCTTTATGCCTTTAAGTACAGAACCAGTAGTTGAGACTTGAGATTGGTCCTTGCATGCTTAACATAAGTCCTGCATTTCTGCTGTACACACCTAGTTAATCGTTTTCTTCCATGCACGCCTAACACAGTCCATATATACACACCAATCATGCAGCTAAACTAACTTACACTTGTGCACTAACCTGACATGAACTTGCACACCAACCCATGCATGAAGATTCATCTGAACTAATCTTGCAGGCCAACAATGCAATCCTGCACCACCCGTTGAACAGTAAGAAATGAAAAGGAAAATAAGCCGGGCGTATATGCTTAGTTGTAGGGCACGTACTTGTCTGCATGCTTCTCGTGTGTGATGAGGCCGGGAGAGGTTCATATTCCATTATCTAAAAACAATTTAACTGCAATTTGCAATAAGCATTGTCGTTTTTCCTGTGTCTAGGTACATTTATTTGTTGACCATGTATTTAAAACAAATTAATGTGTGATGAGGCCGGGAGAGTATCATATCAGAGCAGAGTGCTCAAGGGAAAGAAGATGGATATCTTTTAAAATGTTTGGCTCTCAGCTGCCATAATCGTGGAGGTCAGGTGCCTTAGGTGGTGGTGTGGCGTCATCATCAAGCTCTCTCGTGTTCATGCTCGACAGTGTAGTTGTGGCATTTGTAGTTCACTTGTATGTGTTTTCTCAGTGCGATTTCTCTTGTTCGGTTTACTTTTTGATCTGTTTTGTAAGAGGACTTCCTCACTATCTTGTATTGTTTGGATGTGTGACTTTATTTATAAAACGGGACAAAAGCCTATGTCGAGAACTGTCGTAATCGTATATGTTTTGTCTATGAAATAGTTGTGTGTTAGCTCTAGAGTCCATCTCCCATAAAAAAACCATAGCCCATCTAAGTTTTATCAATGGTCATTTTATTGATCTTTGTACAAAGAAAAGTCATGAGGTATACATGAATGACTTCAAACAGACTTAACCAAGATTTTATACATTGGGCCATTGCAAGGCTGTTTCGGACGACCGACAATAGCTTCACACATGTGACAGAGGACAAATAAAAGGAAATCGTGAAGGAATAAAAGGAAATTGCTATTAAAAAACTTTAGAAGTATATATAATAAAAAAAGTGTATTCCAAATAAATAAATAATTAAGACAATAACTTACATTTATCAAAAATAAGGAAAAGCATACTTCTAATAACAATCAAAACATGACATTTTGACCGTTAATTGCCAAAATCATGCATATTTTGTGTGCGGTAGAGTAAAATGTCGTCGATGAGCTCAAGTGGCGCCACAGGCTTTTTTGGATTTTTCCCACTTGGATCATCCGTTGTTTTAGACGACTAACAATAGTTTCACATATGTTGCATGACTAATGGGAAAAAAATCTAAAACAAATACAGAAATTTGCTAAAAGAAACTTTACAAGTAAATTTTAATAAAATTATAGAAAAAAAACAGAAGGTGTTGCAAATAGATAAAAAAAATAAGGAAAATACAAAAAAAGAGCATTCATGGTAAAATGAGAAATATGTTGCTTCTAGTTGACAATCAAAACACGACAAGTTTGAACTTTAATTGTTCAAACTATGTAAATGATGTCAGCAATGAAGTCAACTAAACTCCACAATGTTTTCGCATATATCTAAATTCTTAGAAGTATTTTATTAAAAAAATCATGACATTGAAATGACTTTGAACAGATTGAACCCGGAGGATTTAGCTCTACGAACCCATATTTTCCTTTGGATCACTATAGATCATTTTTTTATGATTGGTAATTGTTTCACCATGTGTAGACACTACTAGAATGAAAACGTGCTGGTAAATGATAATGAAAGTCCAAGGGAACTGTTATAAAATAGGAATATTAAAAATAAAAAAGATATAAGAAAATATGGAAATTCTAGAAACTCAATGTTCTGAATAAATTGGAAAATCAATAGAACCTACCCCAAAAAAATGAGCGTTCATGGAAGATCTGTATAGTAGGCGGTCAAAGGACCATACGAAAAAAACTACACTTCCTTTTTCTTATTCAGTTCAGTGGTTCTTCCTAGTACCTTTTATTTGTTTGCCAGTTTTATTGTCTAGATTATGGTTGTGTATTTTATGAGATATTTTTGTACACTTTATAAGTTTGTAGTTTTAAATTTTAGTGTATTTTTCCTTGCCATCAAAAAAGTGTTTCTTATTTTTTTGCCTTTTTAGGATTTTTTTATAGAAAAAAACTCATGTTTTTTTCCTTATGAATAGGTTTGGATAACGGAAAGCATTACCACATCATCTAAAACCAACTTTAATGATTTGAGTGACTAAATGTTCAACAAAATTCAGGATAGAGACATAGAGTCGTTGATGTAATCGATGAAATGCCACAACCTTAGAGTAGAGGCCTATATATGATGGTCGATCATTTTTGTGCCCTTCTAGCCAATCCACTAGTGATTGGATGCATGAACCACTTTATCACTATTACAAGTGTACCCAGACATGTGTAGACACTACTAGAATAAAAATGTGCTCATAAATGACAATAAAAGTCCAAGGGAACTTTTATAAAATAGGAATATTAAAAACAAAATATATGAAAATTTATGGAAATTCTAGAAACTAAATATTCTGAATAAATTGGAAATTCAATGGAACCTACAAAGAGCATTCATGGAAGATCTGTAGTTGGTAGTCGAAGGACCATACAAAAAATACTACACTTTTTTTATTCAGTTCAGTGGTTCTTCCCGAGTCCCTTTATTTGTTTTCTAGTTTTTAACATCTAGATTGTGATTGTGTATTTTATGAAATATTTTGATCCGCTTTCTAAGTTTGTATTTTAAATTTTAGTGTATTTCTCCTTGCTATCAAAAAGTGTTTCTTATTCTTTTACATTTTTAAAGATTTTCTTTAGAAAAAACTCAGGTTTTTTCTTATGAATAGGTTTGGATATTGGAAAGCATTACCACATCATCTGAAACCATCTTCAATGATTTGAGGGACTAAATGTTCAACAAAATTCACTATAGAGACATAGAGTCGTTGATGTAATCAATGAAATGCCACAACCTTAGAGTAGAGGCCTATATATGATGGTTGATCATTTTTGCGCCCTTCTAGCCAATCCACTAGTGATTGGATGCATGAACCACTTGATCGCTATTACAAGTGTACCCAAACATCACCGCATGATATGACATCACATTGACTCAGTTATAGTTTGGCTTATATTATTGCAGGCGCCTACAGAAAGGAAAACTGGATAAAGGAAAATTGTAAGGGAAGTGCTCCATATGCTACTTTCCACTTCTGACAGGAACTAATTATGATCGATAAGGAAATGATTTGCAAAATTAATCATAAAGCTTAAGTTTTGCTAGAGTTCTTCTGCAAATCAGCTAGAGCTTAAGTATTTCAGATGCGCCCTCCATTGATGTACTGCATATAAACTAGAAATGGATAAAAAATGGATGTATCTAGACTAAAATACGTCTAGATACATCCATTCCTGCGACAAGTAATTCCGGACGGAGGGAGTACTGCATATAAACTATAGCTTATAAAAAATAAAGGCGTAATTATCTTACTTGAGATGCAATCTCAAAGGCACATGCATGGCCATATGAAGAAAGATACATGGGGCTTCACTACTGATTGCCTACTTATTTTGGTCACGTTGGGGAGACCTTGCCATCAGCCTTATTGTGGACATCTCCCCAGCCACTTTCCACTTATGCCAAGACGCTAGTGACCGTTGGTTACAGAGACAAATTCTGAAGCTACCTCGGCCGGCCAGAAACACATACACACCCACACCATATACACGTGCCCGATACGCCGTAACGGCAAGTTTCTAGCAGAGAAAACATGTAGATTATTTCACCTGGCTATATACAATCTCTATTAGCAAGCATTTTCTGCTAGTTTTGGTTGCCCCATTTATGCCTGCGCCTATGTGAGGCTACATGCATTGCTGGCCGACAGTTGCATGTTGCCAAATATACATCACCGGCCACACTAGCATCACATGCGTCTTTGGCCACAATTAGCTAGGGCTAGCAACAGGTGCTATTTATATGCATGTAATTATGTATAAACGGCCAACTTGGCGAGCCAGTTGAGTTTCCTTTGCTCATGCGTTTCAAGATGGGCTCTCAACGTTTGCAGGGAAATCTAGGGCAGGCAGGCATTATCCTTCTCCATAGGCCACCTTTCGATGGGAGCTAGCTAGCTAGCAAGGCTATGCATCAAATGCATCGACTCCATTGATAGTTGGCCGGCAGCTCCACTCTGATATGGAAATGGAAGTAAGTGATGGGGCTTTGAAATACCTTGTCATTGAAATATGTAGATTGCTAGCTGTTGTTATCATGAATCCATGATCATGGCTCTTGGTGCTCCTGTCACAATTCACGGTTCAGAATCTACTAGCTTGTAACGTGTGTCAAGAATGTGATTATGTCAGTATGCATTTTCCTTCTTGTAGAGGAGTAGTGTTTACATATAGACTGAATGTGCATTTTTCCTATGGATCAGTGTATACGTGTAGAGAATAGATATGGTCTGTTATGTTGCTTTCACGAAAGACAAATTAAGTTAGGAGTTATGCGTGCTCCTAATCAAAGACATGCTTACACACGTGGTTTGCCTTTTGCCAGATGCCAGACATGTGGGCCCAGTCATGCACACGTGGAGCAGACGTGTCACCTCAGGATCATTCCCTCCTGATTATATTACTCAAAATTAGTCACATAGTCATGGTAATAGTCATAAAATGGTCACCCGGATATACACAACCGTTAAAATTGGGTAACCCACTGAGTGCAAAAGGGAACAGAAGAACTTATCTCCACCAATTAACTTGCAACCATTCCAGAATCCATCATCCATCATCCAAGGAGAAAAGATATTCACCTTCCACCAAGCCTTCTTTTACATGAATCTGCCCTTACCATTACTTACTTGTGCTGGAAGTTCAGGGATCGGTGCAATCGATTCGACTTAGCTGGATTCGAAACATGAGATATTTATAATTTACACCGTAGATTCGAACTATAAAAGGTGATCAACTAACTAGTGAAAAATCTTCCAATGTGGGATAAAGGAGAATGGATTGTCACTTTTATTAGTTCATTATGAGTCATAAGATGTATGAATCTCTCTGTAAAGAAATTCACGATTCTGATTGAAAAGGCGATATATTTAATTTTCCTTGTTTTTTAAGCCAATTTAATTTTCCTTGTTAACTAGGAGCATGACCAACAGTTCCTAACTAGCTAGGTTATTTATGATAATTGAATTGTTTCATGTAAAACTAATATTTTGTAGAGGGCTCGAATCAAGTTGTGTTGATTTTGATACCCACTATTTCCTTGTTTGTAAGTTTGATCCATAGCACCTCATAAGTAGTCCTTTGCCGAGATATGTTATTTTATTTTTTACTTTTTATGTTGCAAGGAATGTTTTGAAGGACTTTACAAGGTATTTTAGTCATACTACCTTACAAAACCATGTCCAATACTTAGGAGGTTAACTTCATATCTTTCTCGGGTACAATTTTTTTGTAGCATGTGTGGGTTGTGTACCGTTTCGCCCTATTTCAGTGGTTTCAAAGCGCGCACTTGCATAATTTTTGGCCTGATTTGCAGAAAGAAGTATCATGCTCAATTCTTCATCGGTATGCCAAATAGTTCTGACTGGTGGTAAATAACCCATGTCTTCAACAATGCACAAGGACAGTGTTTGGTCATTCGTCGCACTGATGACAACACAAAGATGATGGATGCAAGCTTCTCTTCTCTGGGAAACACGCGGAAGATGGCAGTTGCAGGTTTAAAAGAATGAACAAGGATGGTCCTGTCACATTTCTCCCCATTTCGCCTCATGTACCATGCTCTCAAGGCTCCTAAGCTTTTTTGGACATTGATGGTATTTTGCAGTACTTTTTATGAATGCTTTGGCATTCTAAGTTTGCTTTGGTAGTTGAAAGGCACTGAAGCCTGCTGTCCTAACACAATCTCTCTCTCCGTGTGTGTGCGCGTTACGCGCGGTGCGTCTAGGAGGGGCATCTTGGTTCTCTTTACACCCCTAGTTCCTTTTAATCGACAAACTCAATTATCCGGCGATTCTCTTGATGATGAAGCTTATCTGTCATCGTATCACCGGCTGACCTTGAACCCTGTTATTTAAGGCGGCTTACTATATTGCAAACAAAAAAACATAAATGTATGTGGGGTAGAATACGTTTTTGGTCGAGGTATAATTCGGTTTTGATTCGAGCACCTCCGTGTCATCGGCCAACCTCAACCCCTGTTATTCAAGACCGTTTACTGATATTCGAGCAGAAACATAAATGAGCAGTGCCAATTAATCCGGCCTTAATTCCTTATTTATTATGTATATCCAAACAAAAAAGCAAAAATGTGTACTAGGTAGAATACGTAGTAGAGTACGTTTTTGGTGCAGGTATAATTCGGTTTTGATTCCAGCACCTTTGTACGCCAATTAATACGGTATAATCCGAACGGCCGGTGATTTTTCCAGTGTGTTTCCTGCGGGTAAAAGGCTCGGACGTGGGTGGCTAATTACAGCACCCAGTAAATAGTGACCGGAGAGGGCCCCACCCAAATTAACCCAACCCTGCCCTACCACCCCGCACCACGCCGGAGGCGGACGCAGAGGCAGAGGCAGAGGCGGAGTCGCCTTCCTAATCCGCGTCGAGGTGGGAGGAAATCCTCGGCTTCTCCCGCGCTTTCGCCCCCCGCCCCGCCCGGCGCCTATAAAACCCGGCCATCCTCCGACGACGAATCCATCGAGCAACACCAGCAGCAACAACAACAATCTCAATCCTCTGCTTTAGCCGTCGACCTCATCCTCCTCCCCTGCGCCGGCGGTTGCAGGGAGAGGGCAGGGGATTCACCCTAGCGTGCGCCCAGCCATGGTGGTGAACAACAAGGTTGAGACCCTGGCGTTCGACCTGGAGGCGGGGCACGGGCCCGGGGCGAAGGCGGTGGCGGATTCGGGGGCGCGTCAGCAGCAGCAGCGGCAGGCGGCGCCGGCGGGGATGGTGCAGGTGGAGCTGCACAAGGTGTCGGCGCCGGAGCAGCGGACGACGGCGCGGGCGCTGGGGCAGCGGCTGGCGGAGATCTTCTTCCCCGACGACCCCCTGCACCAGTTCAAGAACCAGTCGCTCGCCCGGAAGCTGGTGCTCGCGCTGCAGTACTTCTTCCCCATCTTCCACTGGGGCTCCAACTACAGCCTCCGCCTCCTCCGCTCCGACGCCGTCGCCGGCCTCACCATTGCCAGCCTCGCCATCCCACAGGTAATTATTCCATCCATTGATTTCTCTGCCTGTCGCCACGCCAGACCACCTTCAATTCGCCGCCCCATTTTTAGTACCTTCCCGTTCTGGTCCATGGCCAAATATACGTGGCCACCAGCGGCAAGTTTCCTCGGTCGACATTAATTTCTTTCCTTCTCCTCCATGGCGCGACGCGCAGGGCATCAGCTACGCCAAGCTCGCCAACCTGCCGCCCATCATCGGCCTATGTGAGCCTCCCACGCCTCTGCTCCATAACTCTGTCATTCATGGCAGGAAATTAATGGGTGATTGACGAGATTGTTGGCACATGCAGATTCGAGCTTCGTGCCGCCGTTGATCTACGCGCTGCTGGGGAGCTCGCGGGACCTGGCGGTGGGGCCTGTATCCATCGCGTCGCTGGTGATGGGGTCCATGCTCCGGGAGGCGGTGGCGCCGGAGCAGCAGCCCATCCTGTACCTGCAGCTGGCCTTCACCGCCACCTTCTTCGCCGGCGTCTTCCAGGCCTCGCTGGGCTTCCTCCGCCTCGGGTTCATCGTCGACTTCCTCTCCAAGGCCACGCTCACCGGGTTCATGGGCGGCGCCGCCGTCATCGTGTCCCTGCAGCAGCTCAAGGGCCTCCTCGGCATCGTCCACTTCACCACCCACATGGGCTTCGTCGACGTCATGGCCTCCGTCGTCCGCCGCCACAGCGAGTGGCAGTGGCAGACCATCGTCATGGGCGTCGCCTTCCTCGCCATCCTCCTCGGCACACGCCAAATCGTAAGTTACCCACCACCTATGCTCTGCCTCTGTCTCTGTCTAGCTCATAGCACAATGTTTAGCTCCAATTCAATTTAGCCATATTTAGTTTCAATTGCACCAATACAATTACTAATGGGGTGATTCCATATTATTACATTAACCATATCTAGTTTCAGTTTTACTAACCATGGAAATGATTAGGATTAGTATGCATATATGCATCCCTTTTCTTTTGTTTCTTGAAAATTAGAAAAGGAAAAAAGAAAAGGCGGGTTTAGTGATCATTTGTCGATTAGTCGGCTAATGGTTTCTAGAATTATTTGACCATGGGCATGGACAGGCAGCAACTAGGAAAGGTAGAATTTGCAAAAAGGGGAGGTGGTGATTAAACCCATAAAAGTGGGGCAGTACAATGGAGGGACCCAAAGGGTGCTTCCCACTAACAAGGAATTTCGCTCCACTCAAACATAGCTAATGGCTAACAATTAGTGGCAGGGTGATCTTAAGCACCTAGCTCCTGTTTGTTGGGACCTGACAATGCTCGGATATTTATCTTTCTGAAAGAAAAAACATTCTTATTTCAACCTGACTTCACAACAATAAACGAATCCCTTACTTTTCTTTAGTTTGTTTCCTCGCAACAACATTCGACGGTATCTGAAGTACACCCAAAATGAGTATATCATCATAAGACAGAAATGTCCTGTAATTAATTAGAGAGCATGGCTAATATCTTGGTCTAATCAGTTAGAACTTTTTAAACTATTTTATAGCTTGTCTATGCAAATACTAGTAGTTTAGACTGCCCTAACAAGTGCTTTAGTCTTGCTTGGCTTAACTGAAGAGTTGGTGTGATCAGAAAAGTCTAGTTCCTCCCTATGGGAGGCCTAATCTTCCAAGATATCTGAATGAAAATAGACTGAAACATGGTGCCAAAAAGTACCTGTTGCCACTTGAGCACATGCACTTTGAAGATTGTATATATATGATTGCTAAAGGCAGTTCAAATTAGTATAGTTTTCTTCATTCAAACAATTAGTGCTATCTACGTCCCTTTCTCCTTAGCAAAAGTGTCACTGTTTTCTTCAGCAAAAAAAGGAGAGATACTAGAAACATTCAGTCATACCAAACATAAATGTTTTGAAGCCAAACCTAACCTGTCTTAGCAGTTTCAGTTTGGCCATGCACATACAGCTGCCATGTTCATAGCTTGCCTTAGTTTTCATAAACTCTGCTAGACCAAACGCATCAATCAGTTTGTAGTAAGACGTGTGTCATTGTGTGTGGGCTTAGTTAGAATCTATTCTGTAATGGCCGGTGACCCATTGCAGCCTGCCTCCTTTTCCCTTTTTGGGAGAATGTATCGAATTTGGTCTCTGATGTGTCACCTGTTAAGCTAGTTGGTCACAATCTTTCCTCATTTCCATGACATTTTTCTCTGTCAAATCTGGAGATGATGATTGACAAACACCCCACACGAACCCATGAGGACGCGTCGCGCGATCCTCCTTGACAAGTGGGCCATCGCCAGTTCGCTCGCGTGATGGTTTTCTGTTTGCAGCAGAGTTGGTTAAGACTGGTGATGGTTCAGCACTTGACATAATTGCACATGTTGATCTTGAGAAGATGGGTTACTTGACAGCTTAATTTCCACCTCAAAATTGCCAATGTGTGATAAAAAAAACTAGTGAATTTATTTATGAGGCAAACATCTACCACACATTTTTTTTCAGTTAGCCTGACAGGCAATTTGTTTTCAAGATAATTTAAGTGTGCTGACAGGCAATTTGTTTTCTCTGGCTCTGTTTCTTGGTGAAAATAATTCAGCAATAGCAAGCAGATGTACTGATCAAACACACATATTTACTCCTTTTTCCTTCTGCAGAGCGCTCGGAATCCACGGCTTTTCTGGGTGTCGGCGGCGGCTCCCCTGACGTCGGTGATTGCCTCCACCGTCATCTCCTACCTCTGCAGAGGCCACGGCATCAGCATCGTAAGCACACCAATTCCTTCAGTAACATATCCGAACATGTTGCACGCATGGAAAATCGAAGAAACATTCATAACCTGTCTCTGATCAATCTGCAAAAATGTCGTCTTTGTCGCGCAGATCGGCGACCTCCCGAGGGGAGTGAACCCTCCATCCATGAACATGCTCGTCTTCAGCGGCTCCTACGTCGCCCTGGCCGTCAAGACCGGGATCATGACCGGCATCCTGTCCCTCACCGTAAGACCAATTAATCAATCTCTTGTTTTATTAATCTGAACAAATTTTTGTTGCGGCATTTAGATCTGATGGTGGATTTTGTTGTTGAATGTTGCAGGAGGGGATCGCGGTGGGCCGGACGTTCGCGTCGATCAACAACTACAACGTGGACGGGAACAAGGAGATGATGGCGATCGGGGTGATGAACATGGCGGGGTCCTGCGCCTCCTGCTACGTCACCACGGGCTCCTTCTCCCGCTCCGCCGTCAACTACAGCGCCGGGTGCCGGACGGCGGTGTCGAACATCGTCATGGCCTCCGCCGTCCTGGTGACGCTGCTCTTCCTGATGCCGCTGTTCCACTACACCCCGAACGTGATCCTGTCGGCCATCATCATCACCGCCGTGGCCGGGCTGATCGACGTCCGCGGCGCCGCCAAGCTGTGGAAGGTGGACAAGCTGGACTTCTGCGCGTGCGTGTCCGCCTTCCTCGGCGTGCTCCTCGTGTCCGTCCAGGTCGGGCTGTCGATCGCCGTGGGCATCTCGCTGTTCAAGATCCTGCTGCAGGTGACCCGGCCCAACACCGTCGTCATGGGGCTGGTCCCCGGCACGCAGAGCTACCGCAGCATGGCGCAGTACCGCGAGGCCGTGCGCGTGCCGCCGTTCCTCGTCGTCGGCGTCGAGTCGGCCATCTACTTCGCCAACTCCACCTACCTGGTGGAGCGGATCATGCGGTACCTCCGAGAGGAGGAGGAGCGCGCCGCCAAGGCCAACCTCTGCGGCGTCCGCTGCATCGTCCTCGACATGAGCGGTGAGTCCGACCGTCAGTGCAAACTAAATTAAAAGATCGCCATTGTTCTTGACATCCAAGTTCCAAGCTCGATTCACTGACGAACAAAGTTGATTGATTGCAGCGGTGACGGCGATCGACACGAGCGGGCTGGACGCGCTGGCGGAGATGAAGCGGGTGCTGGACAAGCGGGGCATCGACCTGGTGCTGGCGAACCCGGTGGGGTCGGTGACGGAGAGGATGTACAACTCGGTGGTGGGGGACACGTTCGGGTCGGACCGCATCTTCTTCAGCGTCGCCGAGGCCGTCGCGGCGGCGCCGTACAAGGCGCAGCCCTGACACCGCCATAGACCAGCAAGCAGTAGGGTGCATAGATGAAGAAGAAGGAGAAGAAGAGGATTAAGAAGAAGAAGAATTAATCAGGATGCAGATCAGTGTGTGGTGTGCTTGATGAAAGTTAATCAGGATGCAGAGTGTGGTTAGGGTAATTACTTAAGGCCGGAATAACGGCGGTGCTGATCTCTCATCTCTTCACTCCCGTGGAGAAGAGGTTTTTGTTTCTTGGATGAAGAAAATGTACCCCTAATCAGCATGCGCGCGGTTGTTGTTGTAGAAGGAGAAGAAGATGTAAGGTGATGCAGATGTAATCAATGGAAGTTGGTTAAATTTCGTAGTCCATCATGTCCAGCTCATTCTTACCGCTTGTTTGGTTGGGAGGGGACGGTAAATCCCCCGCGAGTCAAAATCCCCCTCAATCCACTCCAATCCTCTTCAACAGAGGTTTAATCGAACAAGCCCGGAACGAATTCCAGCATGATGACCTCATAGAGTTGCAATGGTCATGTGATGACCTCATAGAGTTGCAATGGTCATGTATAACCTTGTCAACGTCGCCGAATATCAAATTGTCGGGGCAGCAGGCCGACAAGGACTTACTAGGTCTCCGAGAACATGTCTAGTCCTTTTTCAAAAAAAGTTGATTGCTAATTGTCCCGTTTTCAACTTCACACACGACCTCTCAGTATCATAGATGGCGAAGATCTGTGGTTGGAAGAGGACTGGGGAAGGAAGCAAAAGGTGACTGATGACCGATAAGGACATGAGTGCATGACCCCCTCCCCCCAGCCCACTCCACCCAACCACACACACAAGTGTGCATGGTCTTGAGTCGAGGGTTGGCAACTCAGCTTGACTTCTATGGCAAGAGCGATGATGAGATTGGTTTGGGAGGAGGGTGGGTAATGAGAGAGTGCTAGTCAACATTGATGCCAGAGGATGAAGATGGCGCGCGGGGGGGGGGGGGGGGGGGGGGGGGGGGGGGGGGGGGGGGGGGTTAAGTTGTTAACAGGTAGGGCAGTGGAGACGTTGTGGGACTCATGGAGAAAAGTTTATACTACCTCCGTTTGGGTTTATAAGTTCCTTTGTATTTTGTGTTAAATATTGACTAGAGATTTAGCTAACAAAATATTAATGCATGTCACCAAAAATATTGTCGTTGGATTCATATTTGAACATAGTTTTTAATTATATTCCTACAAAAACAAATTATATTATTTTTATAACATGCATTAATATTTTGTTAGTTAAATTTAAGGTCACGATATGGCACAGAATGCAAAAGGGACTAATAAACCAGGACAGAGGTAGTAGGGATGAAGAACATTGAGACAAAGGGGCACATGTGTTTACATGTGATAGTTCCAGCCTTGCGTCACGAGTATCTTCCTTTTCTTCTTCCCGGCTTCATTTTAGGAGCAAAGCTCGTTTCCCTTCATTTTCCGCAACAATCACACTGTTTCTCTATTTCGAAAATGATAACCATCGAGTGTTCGTTGGGAATGTTCTCGCTGCGAACTTGTTGGTTGACGTTCGATTCCCTTGCACGAAGCGGATGCAAAGTTGTTCAAGTTTTAATTTGGTTCATGATTTGTAATGGTCAATGATTTCTCAAATCAATCCGCAACAACCAGCTTATAAAAATACATCAGTCTCGCACCTTCTCATCACCTGACAAAAAATAAATGCCAGCATGTGACACTACAGCTCCAACATAATGCATGTGGTCACCACTGCAAGAAATTTCCCATCATACGTGTGGGTTAAATTTTTTTAAGCCTCTCTCTCCTTTTTGTTTATATAAGGGGAAAGCCTCTCTCTCCTCGCACAAAGAAAAAAAACATGTCTTGGGCTGTTTCGCAGAGAATAAATAAACATGTCTTGGGCCAGGACATCACACATTGCGTCGTGACCATCCTGGGCCTCTACCTTGGGCCCATCTCTATCCAGAACAACCCGGGCCTGGCGTGAGAGCGACAGGGCCGTTGACTGCAAGAACGGACGGCTGAGATACGGCCGCGGCTCTGCTCAGTCGGTAGACGGGTAGAGCCGTCCCTCCCCCTCGCCGCTAACCCCAGCCAGCCACCCAGCCACGAGCTCCCCCCCCTCCTCCCTCCCCTCCCTTCTCCTCCCCCACCAAATCCCCAATCCGCCACGGTCTCGCCGGCGCCCCGCCTCCACCGCGCCGCCGCCGCCTCGGCCTCCCCGGCGCGCCCGCGCCTCCGCTCCGCCCGCCTCCTCCCCGGCCGGAACCAAACAGGTAACCCCCGATTCCACCGCGGAAGTCTGGATCTTGACGCGACGGAGAGGAAAAAACGAATCTTTCTAGCGCTTCCTTCTCCCCTATCGCCGCTACCCGGCAGAAAACTCCGTTCCCGGAGTAGAGATTCTCGATCTCCAGTCGACACAGCGCCTGTTCTTAGAGGGAATCGCGTAGCCCTACTGCCCCCCCCCCCCCCCCCCCCCCCCCCCCCCCCCCCCTGCGGTGTAACCTAGCAGTCCTGGGCTGAGTCTGTGTGGTGTTTGGTTTCGCAGAGGAGGGTCCGGGAGGATGGAGCTGCAGACGTCGGGCCGGCCCATCGAGGTGCTCATGGAGAAGGTGCTGTCGATGAACATCGTCTCCTCGGACTACTTCAAGGAGCTCTACAAGATCAAGACTTACCACGAGGTCATCGACGAGATCTACAACCAGGTGGACCACGTCGAGCCCTGGATGACGGGCAACTGCCGCGGCCCCTCCACCGCCTTCTGCCTCCTCTACAAGCTCTTCACCATGAAGCTCACCGTCAACCAGATGCACGGCCTGCTCAAGCACCCGGACTCCCCCTACATCAGAGCTGTAAGTAAGGAATTATCCATCTTTTCTTGCCCGCTTTCCTAACGTTTATTTATCTTTCTGCTCTTTATGATTGTATGTCTGATTTTATTTAGCTCTCATGGAATATAGTTACTTTTTGCAACAGATTGGGTTCCTGTACCTGCGCTATGCTGCGGACCCAAAGACCTTATGGACCTGGTATGAGCCCTACATTCAAGATGATGAGGTACTGTGTCGTCTGTGTTCGCTCTCCGCCTCTTTTGCGTTTGTTTCACCATAAATTAAGCAGCAATAGGCCAAGCTCTAGTTCCGATGACATGTTTTTGTTTATGTTGAAGTAAGTTTCAGACCTCAGTGTTGCTTTCAACAAAGTGTTGTGTTAACATGTGTAACATAAACAACGATCTTCTGTTTTTATGATGTGGCTGCTGTTTTTAAGAATAACGCTTGTGCAAACCTGAAGTGACTAGTAAACATATATTGCAAATGAAAGTTGGCACAACATATGGTTCTTCTGTTATCATCCATCGTGGACCAAGTAAAGGAGTTTATCTATGAATGAAATAAAGAAAAGCCCAAACAGTGAGCTGATGGAAGTGTGTGATCAGAAAGGTTTTTGCCAGATGGATAGTTCTCTGAATCAACCATGCCTGTACTAGAGAATAGAGATTACTTGCACTTATTAGTTGTTTCTTTATGACATAACGATCTGCACATGTATGAGCCTAATGCTTATCTGTGTGGATCAATGCGTGCAAATAGTTTGCCATGCCTGTTCTTCACATTTATGATTTTTTCTGATAAAATGGTTAATAATCCTTTTGCAGTTCTTTTGTAATGAACCATAGCTCACCTCTACATAATATGTGTTCTCTTTCAGGAGTTTTCCCCTGGATCCAATGGTAAAATGACAACTATGGGCGTTTATGTGCGTGATGTTATCCTTGGTCAGGTATATCTCTTAAACTATGCCCCCATTTTTTCCATTTGACTTAACTTTACTATAGAGCTGCTATTACAGTTTTCTATAGTTACCCAAGCACATCTGAGGACATACATGATTAACATACTATTTTCTGAGCCTAAGTGCAAATATCTGTTTGTTGAATCTCACCTGTTGATTTGGCATACTGAGCGGAAATTTCAATTGTGGAGTTGCTTTAAGAGGAGACATCTCTTCCACCAGTAACCACTTTGTAAAGGTTTGTCATGATATGTTACTCGAATGTTCTTTTCACTTTTGGCACTAGTGTTCCATATTTTCAACTGGTTGAAGTATTCATTGCACATAAAAATGATGTGTGCTTTTGAGATGCTTTACTCTGTTTCAGGCTATATGTCCTGTATTGTTTCTTTCTTGGCTTGAGATGCTATTGTTTCCCTTTCTGTCCATGCTTTATGCTTTGGAAAAGATCTATGGGCATATTTACCAAGAGAATCAAGTCCATTCCCATATAGAAAAAGGAGGTCCAGTGTGTAAGAATCTTATAACTGGAAGCTTTTGAACTTTGTTTTAGGATGCCTAAGTTCATGTAAAAAACTCTTGACTGGTTGGCTCCCACATTCATTCAGTCAGGATTCTGTGATATTTTGGTATAATGGATAGCATGTCCAATAGTTTATAGATCTTATTGCGTATGCAAGCTAGAAGGAAATTATTGCCATATTGAGTTGCTAGTGTTTTGGTTGAGTTAAGACAGTTGGTAAACTCCTTGGTTTGATCAGCTGTTACTGTTTGGTGGGTGAGTCCTTTGATTCTTACAGTCTAGCTGATACAGCAATGGATATCTGTCTCAGTTGGCACGAAGCACTAGCAGTCATTTGACTTGTTCTTATTTTGGCCACAAAAAAAACACTTAAGTTTTTTTTTTGTCACGGTTTGCCACAATAACTGAGAACACCTCAGCCCTAGCCTAGACGCTCGTATGCCAAATACAACAGAACAAATTAACCTCATAATCATACTCTGTTACCACTCTATGTTTCTTGACAAGTTATATGTTATCGTATCCGTCTAGTATTTCCTTTCCAGGCCATTATTCGAGTAGCTTGAAATGAAAAATAGCATTCACACGTTTGGTAAACTAAATTTCCTTGTCGTTTATTGTTTCTTGCAGTACTACTTCGACAGTCTTCTTCCACGAGTGCCTCTCCTAATTCTGCGACAGGTTACTGCCCATCTTGAGAAAATGAAGCTCCCAACAAAGCAGTCAGGGATAACTGGGGATTCTAGCCGCCTTGGTTCAGATGATACTGCCCGGCGGCCTCCTTCAGTGAAGGCTTCTCTGTCGGTCTCTTTTGGTCAGCGTGCTCCACACCGTGCATCCACAAGGGATTCATCCCCAGTCCGAAAGACATTGCCATCTGTACGAGAAAGGGAAAGGAGTCATGATGGCGGTCATGCCAAATCTCCACCCAGGAAGCACCGAAGTCAGAGTCGTGAGCGCAGCCGTGACATTGAGAGGGACCGTTCAGATCGCGATCGTGGTAGGTACAAGGATAGGGAGCATGGTCGGCACAGCCGTGATAACAGAGACCGTGACTACCGCCGCTCGAGCTATTCTGATAGGGATGTCGAGAGGCGGGGCCATGAAAGGAGGGATAGGGACTCCGGCAGAAATGGGCGTTCGAGTGGCCGCAGAAGCAGGAGCAGGAGCAGGAGTCCAAGCCGTGGCAGAACCAACGGGGACAGCCATCGCTCCAGTCCGTTTGGTAAAGCGCCGGAGCCATCCAACCTGGCGAAGCTGAAGGATCTGTACGGTGACGCCACAAACACAAAGGACGACGCCGGCGATGATAGAGCCCGCAGGGATTCCGGAACTGAAGAGGTGATCAGATTGGGAGGCGCCAGGTGGAGGTGACTGCCAGAAGCCGAAAACCATGGGGATTCTATTCTGGTTGTACTAGCATTGCTATACACTGCGGGCGATGCGCAGCAGCAGTCAATGGGTTTCGTCTCCCCTGCGATCTCTGCCTTCCCTAGGGAAAAGTGCCTCCGACTAGGGTGTACAACGCAAAATCTGTTGACCGGCTAAGCAATTTAGTGGTGATTCAAGATAAATTGTTCACTTTGGATAGCCATGTTCTGTATCTGATATATGATTTATGTGTTGAGCTCAAACAAACATTTGCTTCTTTGCTTGTCTTGTCTGTGACTGAAATGCAGCGCCCGTACAGTCGATGTGTTAGACAGGTACAGCGCAATGAAAACAAACTGGTTTTTTCTTTAGCACCGGTCTTTTGTGTGGCACAGATGCTTAACTAGGCACCTCTGCTATAGAAATAACTACTCCTTCCGTTTCATAATATAAAAGTGCTTTTTACACTACACTAGTATAAAAAGCAATGTCTCATAATATAAAAGCGCTTTTTACACTACACTAGTATAAAAAGCGCTCTTATATTATGGGACAGAGGGAGTAGCGTTTAAGCACAGTATGTTTCATTTTTACAAGCACCATTCTATGTATGCCTTGCATACTCCCTTCGTCCCACAACATAAAATGTTTTCTGAAGCTATGTTAGCTTAAAAAACATCTTACAATATAAAATGTTTTCTGAAGCTATGTTAGCTTAAAAAACATCTTATATTACGTGTCATAGGAGTGCCTTGGTACTTGCGTGTTTTAAATGAAAAAATGGGTAGGAAATTACCTAATTTATACATTAAACGACAAAAAATGGCCTTGTATAAATAAAAGAGGCATGATAAATGCCTGGCGCTTATATATCCTTGATAATTGTTGCCAACCTCCTCAATTGTAAAGTAGGAAAGTTCCCTCTAACTTACCTTGGCCTCCTTATCTCTGACCGCAAGCTTCGCATCACCGACTGGGAACCTCTTTGTGCTACGGTTAGCAAGAGGGTTGGGCCGTGGCGTGGCAAGTTTATGTCATCGGGTGCTAGACTTACGCTTAAGGATTCTAGCTTATCGTCGCTCCTGATGTTCACGATGGGCCTTTTTCTTTTGGCTAACGGTGTGCATGCCAAGTTGGACACTCCCTACTCCAAGTTCTTTTGGAAAGGAGCTGGAGTAAAGCGCAAATACCACTTGATCAAATGGGCGGCAATATGCAGGCCCAAAAAGTTTGGGAGCTTGGGCATTACTAACACTAAAACTAAAAGTTTGGTAAGGAGTGCTATGTACATAGTTTTAGTTTTGTACATAGCCCTCCTTACCAAATGGATCTGGAAGCTCTCCGAAAATGTGTCGGACTTTGGGCAGAGCTTCTCAAGGCAAAATATTTTCCCAACGTATCCCTTTTTGAAGCCACGAGTAGGGGCTCGTTTTTTTGGAATGCAATCCCAAAAAATAAAACTTGCCTTTCCCTTGGGCGCACGTTTTTCCCTGGACAATGGTAGGTATGTTCGTTTCTGGCTTGATAGCTGATGTGGGGATTCACCTTTATGGCAGGAGTACCGTAGCCTCCTCTTTCCCATTGTTATTGCCAGTGAGATGAGACACCTATGGAAAGTTGCGGTCCCGCTTAAAGTAAAAACCTTTCTTTAGCAATTGTTTCACAATCGTTTGCCTACTTCCGATAAAATTGCCAAGCGAAATGGACCCTCAATCGGTCATTGTACTATCTGTGCAGTGATGGAAGACGCGAACCACGCGTTTTTCTGTTGTGCTATAGTCATATTTGCATGGAGTGTCGTCCGTGAAGCTTCTAGACTAGACAAGAATCCTCGGTCCTCTTGGACTTGGTCCAACTCCTTTCTCCCTTTCCTTTTTTTTGAGCATCAGTACAGACACAAGCGCTCATATACACGCGCATACACTCACCCCTATGAACGCACACACACCCTACCCCTATGAGCACCTCCGAGAGACTGAGCTGGCATATCATCTTGAAATTTACGAAGTCATCGTAGGCGCCTCGTCGTCGACGGGAACGTCTCCTCCCACTGAAAGCGCATCGCCAGAAATCCTGAAATAAATCCAGGAGTAATGCGAGCATCAGGATTTAAACCCTGGTGGGTTGGGAATACCACTGCCACCTAACCAACTCAACCACAGGTTGATTCGCCCTTTCTCCCCTTCCTGGGGGGTGGAAATCGTGTTATGTGGATGTGCGTAGGGGCGCTTTTTTTTGTATTTGTGGAATATTCGTAACAAGTTTAGTATTGAAGCTGTTTTCCCTTTGCACCCGGCTAACTGCCCATTCCAAACTAATCTCTATATGCAGCAGCGGCGGCCGCTGGGGAAGGCAAGAGACAGTGAGCAGACGGAGATGGCGACCGGCAAACTTCGTCAGGTTTACACCATGGCTAGGTCGACCATCGAAGCTTAGGGAAGCTCTTTTATTTTGGATTCCGCTATGAGGCTGCGTGCTCTTCGAGGTCTGATGCCTCTCGCTTTGTTACCTCAGTCTGTTTGTGACTTATGACTACGCTGGTTCTGTTAGTATGTTGGATCTTGGATGCAGTCGTTCTAAAAAATTTTACTAGTGTAGTCGACGAGTGAAGTTTGGCCGCCAATAGGAGACATCCATCTCGTAGGGGAAGAAGACGAGCACGTCCCCGGGCGGGATCTTGCAAACCCCGCGGACCCTCCTGGCCGCCAGCTCGAGCATGAAGTACCACGACGGTGAGGGCCCCTCCGCTCCCGGCATCCGCACGAAGACGTAGCCGCTCCGCTTGTCTCGCCAAACCACCGCAGCTCCAGCCGCTCGCTCCACTGCCCAGCTGGCCGCCGGATGCTCTCCGGCTGGACCAGGACCTGCTTGGACCAGCCTCCGCCCTCGCGGGAGCCAGACAGCGTCCAGAGTGATATCTCCAGCCCGGTGGCGACGAGCAGTCCCGGCTGCCTCGCGTGGCCGCCGTCGGACACCAGGAGGACTTCCTCGGGTCCGCGCCCACGCAGTGCCTCGCCGCAGTGACCGTCGATCTTAGTGACGGACGCCTGGAGCGGCGCGTGTGACAACTTGAGGACGAAGTGGCACTCGACCGACCTGCACAGCCAGTGGGTGTCACCTTGGAGAACGACTGGAGGGTGCAGGAGCGCGGCATCCTGAGGGCACGGAGCTACCGCGGTCTCGGCGATGGCTTGCCACAGCCTGGCGTGCTCGGCCGGCGAGAAGGCCTGGGTCTTTAGGTGACCTGAAGACAACTCCGCGGCGAGCAGGCGGTAGCGGCGGCCGTCGCCGGTGAGCAGGACGAACGACTGGGCATTGATCCCAGGTGGCCCAAAGCAGTGGATGTAGCCCGTCATAGGGTCGAACACACAGGCGCCCGCCGGTTCAGTCTCGGGGGTGGCGTCGGAGCGGAGGGCGACGAGGCCGTGCCGCGCTGCCAGGACGGGGTGGTAGAAGTCGAAGAGGGTGGTGTACTTGGACAGAAAGGAGCGGAACGGCTCGGGGGGCGGCTCCTTGGAGCGGCCGGGGACGACGAACCGCGGGTGCTCGGCCGCCGCCGCGCGCAGGTTCTGGATGAACAGGCCGGGGACGAGGAACCGCGGGTGCTCGGCCGCCGCCGCGCGCAGGTTCTGGATGAACATGCCGCGGAACAGCGCGGGCACGAACCGGTCGGCGCCTCGGAGGCGGAGCGGGGAGAGGAAAGCCGGGTCGGCGATCTGGCGCCGAAGGGCCTTGCATGTGGCGGCGCAGCGCACGAGGGTGACGGGGTCGGAGCGCGCCGCGATCTCGAGCAGGAGGTCCGCCGGGAGGATCGAGGAAGACATTGACATGTTGGATGGTTCCATGTTGTTTTTTCTCTTTTTGAGGGACGGTTCCATAGTTGATGAGATTGGTATTGTGTATGTATGCTAGAGGACGATACATACCTCTATATCGAGCGATTAGGGCCGGCCCATTTCGGACTCCACCCAAACCTTTCTGTGTCCGGTTTTGGAAATGTTCCACGGGTTTCCACATGGTTTATTCCCGTTTTATTTTCTCTTCATTTTTTCTTTCCCTTTTTTCCAATTTCTTTTTTTCCTTTTTATGTTTTTCGGATTCCTTTTTTCCTTCTCATTCCTGTTTTATTTTCTTTCATTCTCGTTTTTTGTTTTTCAAAAGATGTTTGACAATTTAAAACATGTTCACCTTTCAAAAATGTATTCCTTTTTCATAAAATGTTCCAGTTATGTAAAATTCAGAAATTTAGAAAAGTCAGAAAGTACAACTTTATGTTCGCCTCTTACAAAAAATGTACAAAAATTCAAAAAACTTAATAATTTCAAAATTACCATAAAGTTTTGCATTTGCAAAAAAAATTCACAAATTTGAAAATTTTCGCTAATTTCAGGAAATGTTCCTGTTTTTCAAAATTTGTTCACAAATTCAAAAACAATATGTTTTATAAATTGTCCACAACTTCAGAAAATGTTCAGGCAATTTCATAAAATCTTTGCTTTTTTGAAATCTGGAAATTGTTTTTTGTTTTCTAAAAGAATTTTTGGAAATTGCATAAATTGCTCATAGTTTTGAAAAAATGTTCTCACTTCAAATGTTTGTCACAAATTCAAAATAGTTTCTAAGTATGTTCAAAAGTTTCACAAATGATTTTTTTTCAAGAGTTTCATAAATTGTTCAGAATTTTACAAAAATGTCCCCGCTTGCAAATTTTGCTCACAAATTCGAAATGTGTTCTCTTTTTAAAAAAAAATTGTTCTCAATTCAAAAAATGTTTCACATGTTTCGAAGTTATTCACAAATTCAAACATTGTCCACCTTTTTAAAAATCAAAATCGCATTTGTCAAAATTATTCGGAGTTATAAATACTTGGAATTTTCAAGAAATGTTTTTAAAGAAATAAGTAATATTCCAAACTGGCGCTGCTATTAATTCTTAAACTCTTCTCAAGACGTATTAGACGCATACCCTTACAAGCTTGTTTGGCTAGCTACGTTTGCTGGTGAGCAAATGGTCGCGAGTTCCATTCCAGCAATGTGCACTGCATTTTTGGCAGGGAGCTCCTAAATTGGCGCGTTCAAGGCCGTTCGCATGAGCCAGCCCACTAGCATCCTCGCTTGCTCCAAAATAACACCAAATGGTCTCTACTACCTAAAGACTGGTCGCTTGCTCAAAAAGAATAATCAGAAAATCCCAAAAAACGTAAAAATTCAAAAACAAAATAAGGAATTCATAAAAGTTCAAGCATTTGAAAACACTCAAAAACGTTCATGAACTCAAAAATAGTTAATTATTTTGAAAAATCTTTCACCAATATGGAAAAATAGTTTGTGAATTCGAAAAAAGTTAATCAATTTTGAATAAAAATTTCAATGATTTTTAAAAAAGTTTATCGATTTTGAAAAAAAAATCAAAAATTGTAAAAATAAATTTTCATCAATTATGATAAAAAATTCATCAATTTTGAAAAACAGTTCAACGATTTTGTAAAAAGTTTGCAAACTTTTAAAAATAGCTCATCGATTTGAAAAAAAGTTTATAAATTTTGAAAAAAGATTATGAACTTTAACAAAAAGTTCATCAGTTCTAAAAAAGATTATGAACTTTAACAAAAAGTTCATCAGTTCTAAAAAAGATTTATTGAATTTTTGAAAGATGTTTCATCGAATCTGAAAATAATCTGCATTATTAAAAAGAAAAAGAAAAGGGGGAAAGGGAAAAGGGAAAAAGGGAAATAATACAGAATAAACAAATAAGAAGAAGACCAGTCCAGGAAAAACAAAATAATAAACAAAAAAAATCGGCTGGGAAGCTTCTGGAAGCTTGCCAAAACCGGAAAGGGATCTCTCTCGTGGCACCCATAGATGGGCCGGCCCAGGTAAGATGCCTTCAGCGCCAGTTAATGAATTGCACGTTAACGGGCCTGAAGGCATCAAATAGGAAATGCCACGTCAATGATCCGGGAATTGTTGGAAGTTGAGTGAGCGCCCTTCTATACTAGGGATCCGGTTTGCCTGCTCCCTTCCCATGCTCCCATATACTAGAGGGATACGCACGCGTTGCTGCGCGAGTTTCCAAAGCTTGCGACAGACTTGTAGCCAGCACGCGCGTCGCTCCTATGGTTCCTTTCTCATGCTCTCCTAGTCACCATGCATCATACACTCCCTCCATCCGAAAAAGGATGTCGCGTGTGTAATACAATGCTTATTTTTTAAAAGGCCCTCGTACACTCAAAGCTGTGAAACAAGGTCCCTATCTCCTTCCTTCGTGCCCCGACCGTCGCCCCCTGCCACCCCGCGGCCGGCGACAGGTGAAAAACAAATGTTCTGCCATCAGATATATAAATAGTAAAACCGAAAAAATGAGTCCCACCACCTACTAAAATAAACGAGTGAATTAAACAAGGAGAGGCCGTCACCGAGGATTTCATTTTTTTAGGCCGAGCAAATATAAACTGGGCTTTGGCCTGCCCAGCCTAGTACAAAGAACAACTAAGAAAAGAGAACCAGAAGGTCGAGAGCCAGCTTCCCGTAAAGAAAAGAAAAAAGGTCCAGGGTCATCCATCAGGCGAAGATCTTCTCCGGTGAGCGCCACGGCATGGACTTCCCTGGTGAAGCTCTGCTTCGCCTGAGCCTTAAAGCTGCGCCCTGCCATGTAGCGTGCGACGGTGACCGTCGCATTCCCTGTGCTCAGCCGGACAGTCATCATGATCCTTACTGCTGAGCAGTGTTTGCCGGTGTGGAGGGCAGAGGCCATTCAGTGGATGCCACACGGATTGGCTGGGTATTTTTGCAGACTCGGTTACATCCCACAGTCACCGCTCCTCCGAAATGCAGGGATGGAACTGATCATGTCTTTGGCCTGCGCCGCGCGTTCCATCCTCTGCTGACCAAACTCTTATTAGGCTGATTGAAAGGTTTCTGTTTTGGCAAAATTTGGCGCCGAATTCCTGGAAGAGGAACAACAAACCGATCACTGAAACTCTGGAGGACAAGACATGAATTCTTGTTAACAATCAAGATGAGATAGTATTTCAAGGTGCTTTTTTAAACAAAATTAAAAAGGAAGCTATTCTATACCGATCAACTGAAAAAAAAATTGTTGCACAGTTAGTCTACCTCTAAATGATGACAAACATTATATGTACAAGCATGCGATCCGATTGAATCGTACCTGACAGATGTGTTTCACGCTTCCAGGTTAACCCATCCACCAAGAGTCTGCCCTGAACTTTTAGACGTTCTACATAAGATGTGTAAACAAAAAGTTGTATCATCAGAACAATGCCTTAGATGCCAAAGTGAAGGTAATTACATGTGATATACGAGTAGTTTTTATAGAATTTTACCTGTTTGGTGGGAAATGTCCATATAAATGATCACGGGCTGCACCGTGGATATTGTCGTATATACCAGCTGTGCCTCACTGTATACAGCATAGTGTTTTGGTACCAGACTGACCTGCCGTTGGTAAAATACAACAGCAGTGAATCATGCTGGGACACTAAATCCAGCTATAACCAACTTCTTTCTGAGTGGCAGTTCTCCTAATTTGACTTCGCAGACTATCAATCATACCCCATCTATTTGTTGATCCATGTACACTGATGAGGTGCAGATAAGGCATTTTAGTACCAGGATTTATGGCGATCAATTGGCTTGCCGCATGCTCTGCTAACTTATCATTGCCACTCAGTCTGCAACTGCTCAAGAGAGAGGTCCATATTGCTGAATCAGGTTCAAATGGCATTGACTTCACTAACCCTTCAGCCTCCTCAACCATGCCTCTCCTACAAAATAGATCAACCATGCAAGCATAGTGCGTTATATTAGGCACAATTCCATGATCACGTGTCATCGCATTGAAGAAATGTTTTGCTTCCTCCAAAAGACTCATGTGACTACATGCAGACAGTACACCAAGAAATGTGATATCATCAGGATCAACTTGTGCCCTCTTCATATTCTCGAACATTTCAATAGCATTTTCACCAAGGCTACTGAATGCATATCCATGAATTATTGTATTCCATGTAACCACATCTCTCTTACCCATCTGATCAAAAATATTCTGGGCTGCAACCATTTTGCCACATTTGCAATATAGGCTAATGAGTGAATTCTGAATTAGTAAACATAACTCGAGTCCAAGCTTGATAGTTGTGGCATGAAACTGCTGACCATGAACAATCATAGAATGGTGTGCAAAACAGCTTAAGAGGCTAGAAACAACTGACTCGCTTGGGCGCACATATGTTAATAGCATTTTCTTGTACATCCTAAGTGCATCATCAGTTAAACCATTTTGAGCGAGCCCGGTAATTAAACAGCTCCAAGTCACTGAATCATGAGAAGGTGATTCATTGAAGAGCCTGTAAGCTTCAGTAACCTTTCCTTGATGAAGAAAACCAGCTATCATTACATTGTAAGTGACAACAGTCCTCATGTGCATCCTATGAAAAAGGTCCAGTGCATCATCCAGATATCCTTCTTTCATGTATCCAAAGAGTAAAGATGTACAAGACATTACATCTGTTTGGGGCATACTATAAAACATATCCCGTGCTTTATCTAGCATTCCGTTGTCTACAAACCATGACATCAAAGCAGTAGCTGCTTCCACGTTCTTCTCAGGCATCCTTGAGTATAACTCAGTAGCATCAGTAATTCTTCCATCTCTGATATAGCCATTAATCATCGAGTTCCACGAGACCTTATCTCTTTCAGTCATGGAATCAAAAAGTTCTCTAGCCTCATCAATCTTGTCTGCATAAATATAGCCACATATGATGGCATTCCATGAACCGACATGCTTTCTGTCCAACTTATCAAACTCCAATTGTGCTTCATCGATGTCCAAGGAGTTACAGTACATCGCAACTAATGATGTCTCGATAATCAGGTCAAGAACAAATCCACACTTCACAGAAAACCCATGAATGCATCTGCCTCCTCCAATACTTTTCAGGCCAGCATAAGCATTCACAACCTTAACTAGAACCGCATTTGTGACTTCATCCCCATTCCTCATCAAACCTTTGAACAGTTCAATTGCCTCTCTGAATTGCTGATGGTGGACAAGCCCTCCTATGATGACACACCACGACACAGAATTCTTCATGGGCATCAAGTCAAACAGCTCTAATGCCAGGTCCACCTCGTGCACCGTAACATAGCCTTTTACCATGGCCGTCCAGGACACGACATTGCGACCGGGCATCTGATCGAAAACCATGCGGGCGTCTGCTACCCGATGGTTCATCACGAGGCCTGATAGAAGAGCATTCCACAAGGCCACATTTGGAGCGTCGACACCGTCAAAGACCCGCTGCAGGCAGGCGAAAACCCCACAGCTGGCATACATGGTGACGAGTGAGGCGCCCACGAACACATTGCCCGTGGAGCAGGCCTTGAGCGCGAGGCCGTGGACGCATCGCCCCAGCTCCAGAGCCTCCAGCCGCGCGACGGCCGACAGCACGGTGGAGAAGGAGGTGTGGTCCGGCCTGAGCCTGCATCGCCTCAACTCCAGGAAGGCGTATGCAGCCTCCTGGTGCGCGCCCTCCCGCGCGTGCGCGGCCATGAGGGAGTTCCAGGACACCACATCGCGCCGCGGCATTCCGTCGAACACCTCTCGAGCGGCGCCCGGCCTGCCGGCCCTCAGGTGCGCGCCCATCAGCCTGTTCCCGGAAGCGATGCCCTCGTCGTGGGAGGAGCCACAGAGCGCGCGCGCCGCGTCCGCCAGCGAGTTGGTAGGCCGGGAGTCCACCGTCCCGAGGACGCCGGCGCGCCGCGCCGTGACACGCATGCTGAAGAACTCCTGCGGCGCTCGTAGCTGGCGCGAATAGCAGTGTGCTCCTTTTTTTTAGGGAACGGCTTCGTAAAACAGTTCTTCATGGACCACACTTGGCGCGGCCCACCAACAAGTAATATCTTTAAAAATAAATATAAATATATTAAAAATTATATTTTCTACTAAATTTATAAATCAGTTTTTAAATAGGAAAATGTTATAGCTGCAAAAATAAATGTTCACGTACGTCATAATAAATGCTCCTATATTTAAAAGCTGTTGTTCACAAAATTAGAAAACAAATGTTCGCATGTGTGAAAATAAATGTTCTATATACTTCGGAAAAGCTGTTTTTCTAGAAAAAACTTCTGATCTATTCATCTTTAATCATGACAGTATAAAGAACACTAAAAATAATAAAATTTACATTCAAAACTGTAGGCCACCTAGAGATGACTACAAGCACTGAAATGAGCCTGAGACGAGCCACTGTCATCGCAAACTTAGTAGGCAGTTGAAAAGTCGTCGTGTTAAGGCCCATAGGACCAGCGCACTAGAACAACAACCGCCGCCGATGAAGAGTGGCGTAAATTAGAAAGATTCAACCTGAACACACACAAACATACACAAACGACAACCAGATTCGAGCAAATCCACCACAGATAGATCTGTCGAAGACATAACTCCACACACACACCGACGGCTAGACGCACCATCAGGACGGGGGCTAGGCAGGGAGAATCTTATTTCATCTCCAGAGAGCCGCCGCCGCCTTGCCTTCCTGAGTAGGACACAAATCCCAACAAAACATCAATGAAGAGCCCTTCCACCGGTAAGGGGTAGGATCCACCGTGTCCCCATGGACCTAAGTCCATCGGACACTAGGCGGACCGGCGATAGCACCGACGGGAGGCAAAGGAAACCTAATCTTTCTTTGGAGAGGAGGCGGTTGTGTATCCTCTATTGTTCATGGCACTAAAAAGAAGAAATAAAATTTAATTAGAAAAAAATGTTCATGTATTACATATAAATGTATGTATATTTCTCGAAAAGGCGATAATTAAATTAAAATGTTCATGTATCCTAAAAAACTGTCATAAAATTAAGGCTTATGTATAAAAATGTGTTTATGTGTATCAAAATAATTTTTATGTATTTAAAAATACATATTCATAAATTGACGAAAAAAGAATAAGAGGTAGAAAATGAAAAGTTAGAATTTATACTATAAAAATAAAAACCTGCAAATAATATAAAAATGGTAATAATGAAAAGGGGAAAGGAGAATAAATATAAATACAAATACACCGAAAAATAAATAATAACATGATCAAATTAGGCTTGATCAGCATACCGTGGGAGGACATGGACGTCGATAGTCATATTTCCTGCAATTGGTGGTAAACTGGATTTCCGTGAATAACAACATGCTTTTTTTTTATAATCGAGTAACAACATGCATGTGGAGGAGATGTAAGCCTCATGACAGGCCCACAAGGCTCGACCCGATATTGCAAAAGGCCTGGCTTGCGAGTTACTTTTGTATGTGCTTGACGCGTGTGTTTTTTGCTAGTTTTCCGAATATCCATTTCTGAGCACAGACTTATCTACATCCGGTCAAGAAAACATTCACACACAAAAATTCAAAAAAAATCTATCTTTTTTATCATGGAGAGTGATATGCGCTCCAATTTCAGATTATTTGGATACATGAGTAGTTCTCAGCAAAAACTGGCAAATTGGGTCAGAATAGTAAACTTTTTTATAGACCCTAATTTTGTCTTTTTTTTCCAAGAGCTACTCAGATGTCCAAATAATTTAAAATTTGGAGCGCACCTCACGCACTAATTATCTACCATGCAAAAGATAACTAGACTTTTTTAATTATTCTAGTATTTGTTTTGATTTTTTCCTTTATCGCGGGCGCAGATGAGCCTGGCACCGAATCTCTGCTCTCCTAGTTTTCATCTCTATCTCTATCTTTTCTACTACTTAATTAAAAAAAGTTTTATGTTTCACTTTTCTTCTCACCACCGCTTCGTCCAACCTTTCCTGTATAACAATCAATCACCTAAATTAACTTACATTGTGAACTAATTCCATTTTAATTTACTTGCCGAAATTCTCGTCAAAATATAAGGTAAATCACGGGCAAGATTTGATAAACATTAATTTGCATAATCATATAAATATGGGCATGTAAATCGCAAGCTAACGTACTAGAATGTTTATATCTCCTTTCAACGCACGGGCATTGTACTAGTAAAATAAAAAATGGTTCATTACTCTCGGCTTCTACATTAAAGATGCACACAAGACACTGAAAATCCGAGCATGTCACGGTAACTTCTACCTTTTTCTTTTTAATTGTAGATGATGCTATCTTAGCAATGTCACCTAAGATAATTGCTGAGTTGGAAGAGGAAGAAATAGGGGGGGGGGGGGGGGGGGGGGTAAAAAGGTTGCGTTCTCCTAAGAATTTTTTTATGAATATATTTTGAACCATGCAGGAGAACTGCATGTGATTTATCAAGGAGAATGAAAACCAGGGACAAAACCCCAAGGAGCACAAAAATACACGACCAAAGGATCTAAAAAAAACCTCGCCAAACTCTTCCGGACACACAAACAATGAATGAAAAAAATCAAATGTTGTTATCCGATGTATCAATCAACCCATTAGGGAAAAAGGATCATTTTTAGCAATCCTTTGAGGCAAAGAGGCTCTAAAAGAAATAATGCACATCTGTCGTTATCCTCCCCTTCAAGAAAAGATTAGGGTTCCTTTGCCTCCCGTCGGCGCCGCCGCTAGTCCATCTCGTCTCCGGTGGCCTTAGGGCCATGGCGGCGCGGTGGATCCCGGCCCTTGCCGGTGGGAGGACTCCGTTTTTAGATGTTTATTCAAGTTTTGTTAGGTTTGTGTCCTTCTCGGGAAGACGAGACGACATCGGCTCCCTAATAAGGTCTTCCCCACCTAGTGCTCGTTCCGGTGATGTGTCTAGCATCGTCGGTGGGCATGTAGAGGTGTGTCTCCGACAGATCTATCCTTGGTGGATTTGCTCGGATCTGGTCGTAGTTCGTCTACGTTTGTGTTTCTTCAGGTTGAATCCTTCTGATCTACGCTACTCTTCATCGGCGGCGGTTGCTGTTCTGCTGCGCTGGTCCCATGGGGCCTTAGCACGACGACTTTCCGATTGTCTACTAAAACAAGTTTTTCCCGGTTTCGACGAGGAGGAGCGATCACGGCGGCGCGCCTTCGGCTCGCTTCGGTGCTTGTAGCGTCGCTAGGTGGTCTACGGACCTAAATGTAATTTTTATTATTTATGGTGTTCGTTGTATTGCCATGATTGAAGATGAATAGACACTAGTACAAAACAGGGCTTTGGTCCAGGCCAGGTCAGCCCATTAGTCCCGGTTCAGTCCAGAACCTGGACCAATAGGGGCATTGGACCCGGTTCGTGAGCCCAGGGGGCCGGCCGGGCCACGTGGGCCATTGGTCCCGGTTCATCTGGACCTTTTGGTCCCGGTTGGTGGGACGAATCGGGACCAATGGGCCTCGCTTCTGGCCCACCACCATTGGTCCCGGTTGGTGGCTTGAACCGGGACCAAAGGCTCCCCTTTAGTCCCGGTTCATGCCACCAACCGGGACCAATGAGGTGCCTATACATACCCCCTCGCGTAAGAGCAGAGCACACTGCTCTGTTTTTTTCTGGCCGAGGGGGAGAGGGCTTGGTGGTGCTCTAGCTCATCTCCTATGCACACAAGGTGTTCGATGGAATGCCCGAGCCACACTACTTAAGCTTTCTCCTCTCCAAGCTCGACCTCCAAGCTCCATTTTCCTCAATATTTGTCTAGATTTAGCGGTCTGTCACGCCCCGTCCCCGTCTTCACCGCCGTCGATCACCCGCGCCGAGCTCATCGCCGGCACCACCGTGGTGAGCCTCTTGTTCTTATCTTCTTTCTGAAAGAAAAAATATTCTTACTTGTATGTTTACATAGATACTTGTATTATTTTCTTACTTTTATTATTGCATCTTATATAGTGCGATGGTTTTGGTATCCGCCCTCGTCGGCCCTCGTCATGTCTATGATTCGGATGTGGTATATATATTATCTTTATAACTATTGGTTCATTTATTGTTTATGAAAATTATGCCGACCAACGTGACATAGATTTTATTTATGTAGGATGTATGTGAATCGGAAATGCCAACCGACCCTATTGTCGAGAGGTTAAATTTAGTTGGAGAAGAAAACAATTTGTTGAAGGAAAAAATAAAAAAATTGAGGAGGAGAAGATGATATTCGAGTTGCATGTTGCGGATGTCGTCGATGATCACAAGATCAAGATGGATGCAATGCGCTTGAAGATTAGAAAGATTAAAAAATATGCCATTCATACCGAGGCTTGGTATCATTATGTTGTTGGATCAATTGTTACCTTGGTTGCGATTATGATCACATTTGTTTTTGCATTGAAATGTTTTACATAGTTTCAATGTATGGTTTAATTAATTAGATGCTCTGGAGAGCTATATGTTGTTAGATGAGAACTATGTATGCACTTTGGTTTTAATGTGATGATGAAATTCTATTAATTTGGACACTTAATTATATATAATGCACGCAGATGAACCGGCAATGGATGTACAGTGACAGACACACCTCCGAGTACATTAAGGGCGTGCATGAGTTTCTCGATGCGGCTGAGGCAAACAAGCAGAATGGTTTTATGTGTTGTCCATGCACTGAATGTGGGAATACGAGGTCTTACTCTAACCGGAAAATCCTTCACTCCCACCTGCTTTACAAGGGTTTCATGCCACACTATAATGTTTGGACGAGGCACGGAGAAATAGGGGTTATGATGGAAGACGACGAAGAAGAAGAGTACGATGACAACTATGTGCCCCCTGAATACGGTGATGCTGCAACGGGGGGAGCTTGTGAAGATCAAGAGGAACTAGACGATGTGCCCAATGATGCTGCAACAGGTGAAGCTGCTGAAGATCAAGAGGAACCAGACGATGTGCCCGATGATGATGATCTCCGCCGGGTCATTGTCGATGCAATGACGCAATGCGAAAGTCAAAAGGAGAAGCTGAAGTTCGATCGCATGTTAGAGGATCACAAAAAAAGGTTGTACCCCAATTGCGAAGATGGCAACACAAAGCTCGGTATCGTACTGGAATTGCTGCAGTGGAAGGCAGAGAATGTTGTGGCTGACAAAGGATTTGAGAAGCTACTGAAAATATTGAAGAAGAAGCTTCCAAAGGATAACGAATTGCCCGACAGTACATACGCAGCAAAGAAGGTCGTATGCCCTCTAGGATTGGAGGTGGAGAAGATACATGCATGCCCTAATGACTGCATCCTCTACCGCGGTGCATACAAGGATCTGAATGCATGCCCGGTATGCGGTGCATTGCGGTATAAGATCAGACGAGATGACCCTAGTGATGTTGACGGCGAGCCCCCCCCCCCCCCCAGGAAGAGGGTTCCTGCGAAGGTGATGTGGTATGCTCCTATAATACCACAGTTGAAATGTCTGTTCAGAAACGAAGAGCATGCCAAGTTGATGCGATGGCACAGTGAGAACCGGAAGAAAGATGGGAAGTTGAGAGCACCCGCTGACGGGTCGCAGTGGAGAAAAATCGAGAGAAAGTACTGGGATGAGTTTTCAAAGGACCTAAGGAATGTATGGTTTTCTTTAAGCGCGGATGGCATTAATACTTTCGGGGAGCAGAGCAGCAATCACAGCACCTGGCCCGTGACTCTATGTATGTATAACCGTTCGTCCTAGCCAATGATGTGGCACAGGTTATCTATGTGAAGGACATGTCTACCAAACCGAGAAAAAGAAAAGATAAGGAAGCGAATACATCATATGATGAGCCAAAGCGCCACATAGTTCTTTTAGGAAAAAGGGACATCCTGGGAGTGGACGGCAAGACAGACATGTCTGAAGATTATGAAAAGTTTCATGAAATTCCTCCCTTCAATGTCAAGGCTCACCCAAGCATCCTGATAAACGATGAAGATTATTCATGGTTACGGCGCAATAAGCAAATGACACAAGCGAAGAAAAAGTGAAGACTTTCTCCCGCAACTATTATGATGATACCATGCCAACTTTGTAACACACGAGTATGCTATGCCAACTTTTTCAGAGTTCATTTAAAAACTATGAATTTAGGTCGAATTTTCTCTATAGGTGCATCTATGTTCATTTTTTTAATAAAGTTAATCACAAACTTGTGATTCACACAAATTTCAAAGAATACAAATTTTAACTATTCAAATTTGAAAACTAATGGCACTAACAAAAAATTTATATTTTTTCTAAAACTAATGGCACTAACAAAAAGTTTATAATTTTGCTGACCTAAAAGCAAAAAAGAAATAAAAAATAAAGCAAAAAACAAAAGAAAATAAATAATGTAGAAAACAAAACAAAAAATCTGGAAAACAAAAAAATAGCAACAATAAGTATTTTTTTTGTAAATAGAAACAAAATAAAATAAAGAAAGAAACAAAGAAAACTAAAAAGTGCTTTCAAATTTGAAAACTAATGGCACTAACAGAAAGTTTATAATTTTTCTAAAACTAAAAGCAAAAAGAATTAAAAAAAAATAAAGCAAAAAACAAAAAAAATAATTAATGCAGAAAACAAAACAAAAAATGGAAAAAATAGCAACAATAAGTATTTTGTTGTAAGTGGAAACAAAATAAAATAAATAAAGCAACAAAGAAAACAAAAAAACTAAAAAAGTGTTTTTCAAATTTGAAACTAATGGCACTAACAGAAAGTTTGTAATTTTTCGAAAACTAAAAGCAAAAAGAATAAAAAAATAAAGCAAAAAACAAAATAAAATAAATAATGCAGAAAACAAAACAAAAAAACTGGAAAAAAATAGCAACAATAAGTATTTTGTTGTAAGTAGAAAAAAATAAAGCAACAAAGAAAACTAAAAAACTAAAAAAGTGTTTTCAAATTTGAAAACTAATGGCACTAACAGAAAGTTCATAATTTTTCTAAAACTAAAAGCAAAAAAGAATTAAAATATAAAGCAAAAAACAAAAGAAAATAAATAATGCAGAAAATAAAACAAAAAACTGGAAAAAAATAGCAACAATGAGTATTTTGTTGTAAGTAGAAACAAAATAAAATAAATAAAACAACAAAGAAAAAAAGTGCCACCTACTGGGCCCCACGGCCTGAATACGACTAGAAACCTTACCATGGGCCAGGATTCAGGCCCGCAGGAGGCCCAGTAGGCCCACAGGCACACAGCGCAGGGTTAGTCCTGAAAGCCTGCATTTGAGAGGAGCTCGAGAGGGAAGGCGTAGTAGCGCTTATAAACCACTCTCAAGCTCTCTCAGCTAGCGAGGTGGGACTAAAGTTTTGGCGTGGGGCAGCACAAGGCCTTTGGTCCCGGTTGGTGCCAGCAACCGGGACTAAAGGGGGCATTGGTCATGGTTCGTGGCACAAACCGTGACCAATGCCCCCCTTTAGTCCCGGTTGGTGCCACCAACCGGGACGACGTCGACCGCCAGGCACGTCGCCCCCGCCGTCGCCATCGCTTGTGCCCGTCATCGCCGTCGCCCGCACCCTCGCCGGCCGTCGCCCGCGCCCGTCGTCGCCATTGCCCGCGCCCTCGCTGGCCGTCCCCTGCCCCGACGCGTCGCCGCCTCTGTGAGCACCGCGCGTCTGCCGCCCCCGCCGCCGCCGTACATTTTTTAATTATACATGTTTTTACATGTTTTTAGATTTTCATATATATATATATATATATATATATGTATGTATATTTTAGATATATGTTTTTGTATGTATGTTCATATATGTTCTTTTTATGTATGTTCATATAGGTATATATGTATGTATTTTTTCAATTGTAGTGATGTTTTAAAAATACATATATGCAAAAGTTAGATTTTTTTATTAGAAAAGTTTTATCTATATATGTTCTCTGATTTAGTACATTTTAGGTTAGTTTCATTTTAAAAAAAGTTTTATATATTTAGGAAGAAGGAATAAAAGGAAGAAGAAGGAAGAAAATGTTTTATATATGAGGGTCCAGAGGGGGTCGACGGTCGAGAGGGGGTCGAGAGGGGGTCGTCGAACATGAGAGGAAGAAAAGGATAAAAAAAGAGAAAGAAGAAAAAAAAAAAGAGGAGAAGAAAGAATAGAGGAGATCTTCTCCTCTCTTTTTTCTTCTTCTTCCTCTTTTTTTTATCAGGAGCGAGGGTCGTCGATGGTCGCCGAACATGAGAGGAAGAAGAGGATAAAAAAAGAAGAGGAAAAAGAAAAAAAGACGAGAAGAAAGAATAGAGGAGAAGAATCTATTCTTTCTTCTCCTCTTTTTTTTCTTCTTCTTCCTCTTTTTTTCTATCGGGAACGAGGGTCGTCGAGGGTCGCCGAGGGGTCGAGGGTCGAGAGGGGGTCGACGATCGCCGAGGGGTCGAGGGTCGAGAGGGGGTCTAGGGTCGCCGAGGGGTCGAGGATCGTCGAACATGAGAGGAAGAAGAGGATAAAAAAAGAAGAGGAAGAAGAAAAAAAAGAGGAGAAGAAAGAATAGAGGAGTTCTTCTCCTCTTTTTTTCTTCTTCTTCCTCTTTTTTTATCAGGAACGAGGGTCGTCGAGGGTCGCCGAGCGGTAGAGGAAACCCTAAATAGCAAGTATCGTCGGTGTGAGATACATGTGGCCGTCGGTGTCGGACAGTACATCAACGTTGAAAGATCGTGGATGTTGCCTAGAGGGGGGTCAATAGGCGTTTTAAAATAATTACGGTTTAGGCTTGAACAAATGCGGAATAAACCTAGCGGTTAATTTGTCAAGCACAAAACCTACAACAACTAGGCTCACCTATGTGCACCAACAACTTATGCTAAGCAAGATAGACTACTAGGTAATAGCAAGATATATGATAAGAAACAATATGACTATCACAAAGTAAAGTGCATAAGTAAAGAGCTCGGGTAAGAGATAACCGAGGCACGCGGAGACGACGATGTATCCCGAAGTTCACACCCTTGCGGATGCTAATCTCCGTTTCGAGCGGTGTGGAGGCACAATGCTCCCCAAGAAGCCACTAGGGCCACCGTAATCTCCTCACGCCCTCGCACAATGCAAGATATCGTGATTCCACTAAGGGACCCTTGAGGGCGGTCACCGAACCTGTACAAATGGCAACCCTTGGGGGCGGTTACCGAACCCGTACACTTTGGCAACCCTTGGGGGCGGTCACCGGAACCCGTCAAATTGCTCGGGGCGATCTCCACAACCTAATTGGAGACCCCGACGCTTGGCCGGAGCTTTACACCACAATGATTGAGCTCCGAACACCACAAAGGTTGGGGTTAACTCCCCAACAACACCACGAAACTTCACCACAATGGAATATGGCTCCGAGGTGACCTCAACCGTCTAGAGCGCACAAGCACCCAAGAGGAACAAGCTCAAGGGTACCAAGCACCCAAGAGTAATAAGCTTCTCAACTTGTAACTTCCACGTATCACCGTGGAGAACTCAAACCGATGCATCAAATGCAATGGCAAGGGCACACGGAGTGCCCAAGTCCTTCTCTCCCAAATCCCACCGAAGCAACAAATGCTAGGAAGGAAATTGAGAGGAAGAACGAAGAAGAGAACATGAAGAACTCCAAGATCTAGATCCAAGGGGTTCCCCTCACATAGAGGAGAAAGTGATTGGTGGAAACGTGGATCTAGATCTCCTCTCTCTTTTCCCTCAAGAACTAGCAAGAATCATTGGAGGGATTGAGAGTTAGCAAGCTCGAAGAAGGTCAACAATGGAGGAAGAACATGAGCTAAAGAGATAAGGTTCATTGGGGAAGAAGACCCCCTTTTATAGGTGGGGAAGAATCCAACCGTTATGCTCACAGCCCGCACAGATCGGTACTACCGCTCCAAGGAGCGGTACTACCGCTAGGGCGGAAGTACCCCTTTGAAAAACAACAGCGAGGAGGCAAAAGTCCAGAAGAACCGCCGGAGCGGTACTACCGCTCGTCCTCACGGTACTACTGCTCGACCTCATGGTACTACCGCAAATGGTAGCGGTACTACTGCTTGCGAGCGGTACTAAAAAAATACATCCGGGCCTACCACCGCAAGACTTGGGATGAGTTTTTGGTCCGGAGCGGTACTACCGCTGTAGGAGCCCCGGTAGTACTGCTCTGGAGCGGTAGTAAAAAATTACATCCGCTCCAATTCGCGGTAGTACCGCTGCAGCCTTTTCAGAACACCAAAACTGCCACAACTTTTACAAACGGACTCCGAATTCGATGAAACCAAGTTTGTTGGAAAGCTAGCGACAAGGACTAACACAATCTTCAAAGAAATATCAATAAGAAGCAAATGAGAAAAGGCCCATAAGAAAATGGTGAGAACTCTTCCTTGGAAAAAACCGGTAAAACCTCCAACACCGAAAACATCATAGAAGATGCATGCGAACTCCGTTTTCGATGAACTCAAGCTTGTCATCAAGATGACCATAAGCTCTAAGACTCACAAAGAGAACCAAACAAGAACCACGAGAGATGATGCAAGGATGCAATGTTTTGAGCTCTCTACTAACGATATGATCAAACTACCAACTTGAGAGCCCCCCTTGATAGTACGACAAACGATCCTATAACCCGGTCTCCAAACTACCACCATGAGACCGGTAAAATAGAAAACCTATCAAAGGCAAACCTTTGCCTTGCACATGGTCCACTTGAGCTAGATGATGACGATCTTGACTCCCTCAAGTTGGACCACCTTTCTTGATTGCGTTGGCTCGATGAAGACTAGATGAGTGCTCCCCCATAGTCCACTATGGGTGAGCCACTCTTCGGCACATCTTCACAAGTCCATTGTCGCCAAATGGACGGCAAGCTTCAAGCACTTGATCTCTTCGCGATGATCCACTTGAACTTGCACACGGCAATCTTGATGACGATCACCACTTGATGTCATCCTCTCCATGGGTTGAGTGATATCTTCCCCTTGACACAAGCCCATGAACACGTACCTAACCCCACGTAGAACTCTCACATAGACCATGGGTTAGTACACAAAGCACAATGGACAATGCTTACCAAACCATGGGATCACTTGATCCCTCTCGGTACATCTTCTACGCTTTGTGAGTTGATCAACTTGATTCACTCTTGACTTAGTCTTGATCAGCCTTGAATCTTTCCAACTCTCTTCATTTGGATGATGTCTTGAAGGTAAACATGAATGATCACACAATCTTCTTCTTCAAGACATGCTTGCAATAAGCTCAACTCTCACATGACCAAGCTTTGGATAATTCCTTAATAGCACCTTGGTCAACACAAACTCTCCTTGAAACCAACACATGTACTCTGATCACACAATCTTCTTCTTCAAGACATGCTTGCAATAAGCTCAACTCTCACATGACCAAGCTTTGGATAATTCCTTAATAGCACCTTGGTCAACACAAACTCTCCTTGAAACCAACACATGTACTCCAAGAAAAGCCTATGGACAAAACCTTCAAATATAACTCAAGGCAACCATTAGTCCATAGAGATTGTCATCAATTACCAAAACCAAACATGGGGGCACCGCATGTTCTTTCAATCTCCCCCATTTTGGTAATTGATGACAATCACTTTCAAGAGAGTTTATACAAGGAATTATGCATCACCATGCACTGCAACAACCAATAATGCATGCGAATGAGATGCAAAAGCTAAGGAAACATAAACCAAAGCTTCTCCACAAAACTCTCTGAAACTTCTCCCCCATTGGCATCGATTGCCAAAATGGGCGAAAAGCTTAGACGGTCAATATAGATTGTGGTCCTCCGTAAATTGTGTATTTCTCAACAAGAGAGTGGAATGCAATACACACATCCACGGTAAATACTTGGAGGAAGACAAACTATATTGAGGCCCAAAGATTGCAAAAGGAAGATATGCCACAAAGACATAACAAAGAGAGAAACAAGCAATCAAGCAATCAAAAGATATCTATTGAAGCAAGCTATCAAAAGATACCAATTGAACCAACTAGGCCAATGATCCTACGAGCCACATGAATAAAAGATATTATGATATGAGCAAAGGAGTGTTCTAAAGAAACTAGGGAGGCTCCCCATGATTTGTGCACACATAAGAATATTTGAATTTGGAAACAAAGTACACAAAATAGGATCATAGCTCCCCCAAAATCAATAGAAACTTACTACAAGTGCAAGTGAGCATATAGGAAACTAAGCCTAGTACATGTAACAAACACATGGTTGAGCAATAAGTGAAAGAGGCAACTTAAGAATGGGCTCAACCAAAATGATGTGTGTGAGTCAAGGCAATGCACTTGAGAAGACTAATGTACGGATGAGCATTAAGCATCAATAAAGTCTTGAAAGAATGAGGCAACACAGTGCAAGGCCTATCATTCCCACACACAACAAGCAAATGGGTTCACAAGCTTACTAATAAGCATATAGAGAACCTATGCTTGTGACAACCCGCGGTGAAGATAGAAGATGAAAGGCGCGTCAAGACGAGGGATGCCAATTAAGATGGCAAAAACCTCGTAAAGAAAAGCATGAGGAAAATAATGTTCACCACACAAGAGCGCAGCAAGATGCAACGATAGAAGACACGCACTCAAGGCAAAAGCTTTCACGGAGCCACCAAAGAAATAACATAAGAAAGAAAAGGTGGACGTGAAAGAAAGGATATCATCTAGAGATGTAATTTCTCTCAAGTGTATATGGTTCTAGGTAGACTAGATCATGATGATATATATCTACAAAGAAGGATGTACACCCGAAATAGTTACAACACGAAGGAACAAGATATCCAAAAGGAAGTCATACATATACCAATAAGATATTTGCTTGGAAGCATAGCACATGGCTAGATATGGTCTTATAGTATATAAATGAATTCCTACCACACACCCATCAAAGACATCACAACTAGCAACAAGACATCATTGTTGGGATGCTTTGAGAAAGGAAACAAGTATCACAAGAAAGAATGGATAACATGCCATGATACAACCTACACAAGGTTGATGCAAGAAATGTGTGCATGAAGTATATGAAGGTACTTGTTACCGAGATAACATTGGAAGGATGTAGTAGATACCAATTGAAGGTACAAAGTAGTTCATTGATCATCCTAGCTTGACTCCAATAAGCACATGGTGACAACACCTTCCTTGTGAGTGAGCCGAGCATCCAATGCATCTCCACTTGTTCCTAGAACAATAACACAAACAAAATGGTACCCAAACTCATTGGGACCAAAGAGTTAGAGAACCAACAACACATAGGACAAACTCCACATAAATATGTGCATATATATATATATATATATATATGAAAATGAATTTCATGCACATCTCATCCAATTTGAGACTTGGTGGAGTTCCCCCTATATATTGGGTCAAAGAAAGAAAACATGCCAAAGAAACTACAAGAAGTAAATATGCATGCTCAAGACTTTCAAGAACCGAGACCAAAAGACAAAGAAATACCAAGCGAAGAAAAGATACCAAATGAATAAATCATCACTTGGAGGATATCCATAAAAGATACATCAAGGAATGAGATATCCATTGATACACTCAAAAAGAAAGATGTCAAACTCCCAAAAGAGAGAATGGTTCCAAACAAACCAAGCCCTCTACAAAGTTTCATGATGGCACAAAGCACAAAAAGAAACGGCTTGCCTTCCACAAACACACACTTGATAAGGATCACAAGATGAGTGTTTTATAGAGAATAGGATAGCTCCCCCAAGACTAGTGCATTATAGAGAATTTGCATTTGAATACAAAATGCACGAGGTGGGATCACCACTTTCACTATATCTAGAAAACACTAGACAAGGTCAAGAAATTAACAAGATCCACAAGTGGTATGGAATACAATGGGAGTTGACACAATCCTAGGCAAGAGATAAAGCAAATAAAAGCAAAGGCCAATGTAAAGATGATCAATAATTTCTACCACACATAAGTGAGTACCAATTGTCAAAAGACAAGAAGTATTTGGAAATAATTCCCGGTGGTAGATAACAAGGATATCCGACATCATCTTCACACCAAACAAAAAGCAAATTGCAACTTGTAGAGCTAACATGCCACCTAGGAACAAGATAATTTACAATATCAATTCTAGGTGACAATATCTCAAATGTACACATTTTCTAGGCTAGTAATATACACATAGCATATTACTCCCCCATAATGTGATACCAATTAAAGATAAACAAGAGGCAAAATAATGATCCAACACGAGATAATTAATGGACAATATAGAATTGGAATTTCTCATGAGAAGACATACCACATAGCGACTAGATAATCTTGAAATATCAATACTAGATGGTATTACTCATGTACACACATATATAGGATTGTGAGGTGCACAAAGCACATCACTCCCCCATAATGGGATATTTCATTAATCTCTCACAAGAGCCAACTAAGAAAGGAACAAGATGCAAAAGGCTCAATGCATGACACACATGTACATGATGTGCAAACCAACACACACATACTTGATTGCACAAGATAATCAAGTTGGAAGCACAACATATACAAACACATGCAAGGAACAAAACCAAACATGCAAAGGGGTAAGTAACTATCAATGTAAACACTTTAAGCACGAGTTACCGCATGGAGAAACATTGGATATAAGATAGAAACTTGATAATTCAAATAACTTGGCTTGAGACAATTAGAATGATGAAGTCCCCTTAATTCTTCATAAAGTAGCCAAGTCTCCAGTGCCCTCCAACAACACCTATTGATCAAGTTTGAGCTTGTTGGTCCCCAACCAAGTTGGGTCCTAAGAGGTTAGTCACAATAGGCTTGGCTACCCAAATGGTTCTCTTCTTGACACCACTTTGAGTACCAACAACTTTCGCAAACACATTGCCAACCTTATCCTTCCCAAGAGAATAGATATCATCAATAATAATTGGGTTGGATAAGTTACCACTAGTGCATGAAGATGCGAGGTGACCTTTCTCACGACATAAGTAGCAACGTCTACTCTTCACTTTCTTCTCACTTGATTTCTCAACTTGAGAAGCATTAGCTTGAGGATTCTTGGGAAGAGGACTTTCTTCAACTTGTGGTTGAGCATGAGATCGAACTTGTGGCCGCTTCCCTTGTTGCTTGTCACTAATGGCCTTCTTCTTCAATGGGAAAGATCTAACATGATGCCCTTCTACTTTGCACTTGAAGCAAACAATCTTGGCCGAATTCTTGACTTGTTCTTGGCCCTTCTTTTTGTTCACTTTGGACTTCTTCTTCTTCTTGGAGTTGAATCCAAGTCCACCTTTGTCATTGGGGGATTTTTGCACACTCAAGATAGTGTTGAGTGTGAATTTTCCTTCATGACTCTTTTCCAAGTCTTTCTTCAAAGAAGTGACTTGGGCCTTGAGCTCTTTGATTTTCTCTGTATGGTTAGTCTCAACACAAGTATTAGAGGAAGTATAAGCTTCATCGTTAAAGCAAAAAGGCAAGGAAAGTAATTCATCACAAAATGTACCAATGTTATGCATGGATGAATCGCGAGGACTAGCACAAGGCAATATAGCATTTTGACTAAAAGTAGTGCTAGTATCCACATGAGGCTCACTAGATGTTACCTTAGCAAGCATGGCCTCATGAGCTATCTTTAGCACATTATGGGATACTAGAAGATCATCATGAGAGCTTGTGAGGTTTACATGATTTTCTTCCAACATCCCATAATTGCTAGATAGCAACTCAAGTTGAGCCCTTAGCTCAACATTCTCCTTTAATATGGATGCTTCACAAGAGATAGAGTTAGTAGCACAAGCATCATAATTAGCAACAAGAGAAGACAACTTGGCAAGCTCTTTTGAATATGAAGCTTTAAGTTGAGCATGAGACTCGGTGAGTTTGATGAGCTCACCCTTAATGACCCTTGAGCCATTTTTGAGGTGCCCAAAGTCCTCAAGGAGTTTAACATGTGCAACTTCAAGCTTCTCATTTTTAGTTTCAAAAACATTAGCCACCTCAATAGCTCTATCATGAGATTCCTTCACTCTAGATAATTCTAGGGCAAAAGTCTCCTCAAGAGATTCCTTGATGGTTTGTTCAAGTTCGAGAGCTTGGGAGAGGTCCGCGATCTCATTAGCGTAATCACGCTCATGACCTTCCATTTTATCAATGGTGACCTCATGCTCCTCAAGATGAGATTCCAAGTCATCAATATATTTCTTGCCCTCAATAGCAATAGACATGATTTTCATGAAGTTGGAACGACCAATTTTATTCTTAAGAAGAGCTTTAAAAATCATTTCCCCCTTAATTTTGAAGGAGGCAACATCATCATTCTCTTCATCATAATCAACATCATCATCACTCTTGCCATCATCAATATCATCACAAGATATATTGGGATTCAAAGTGGAAGATACCTTTGAAGCCTTGGCCATAAGGCAAAATGCAATAGATGATGGTGTAGGATCCCTTGAAGCACCATCCAAGACCACATCTTGTTCCATGGAGTGTTGGGTTTCCTCTACGTTGTTAGCACAACAACTCGAGGAAATACATGCATTTTTATCATGGCAACAAGATATAGCAAGCATATCATCATGAGATTTAGTCAAGCAATTTTTACATGATATGCAAGGACTATCAACACAAGCATGTGAAACATGTATGGTGCTCAAAGTGTTAAAGTCCAAAGAAGATGCATTTCAATAAGATAGTGATGAAGTATCATCCACAATAAACATACTATCATCATTGCAATGACCAACACTACTCACCATATCATTACCTTGTGGCAAACCACATGTAGGTGAAGTAGAAGAAGTTGAGAAGACTATATGACCGGAGGTGGAGGGAGAACAATCATCCCCAAAAATCTTGGACACACCATATTTATCTTTAAGCTTCGTCCACAACTCATGAGCATCCCGAAACGGCATGAGTTGAAATATAACTACATTGCTCAAAGCATCGAAAAGCACATTAGAAGCTTGAGCATTGAGATAAGAGTTTTTCTCATCCTCTAAAGATAATCTTTGGGGATCCTTTGGAGGAGAAAAACCCATATCTACAATTCGCTCTAAATTTGGGTCCATGACCCTAAAGAGATTAAGCATGCAAATTACCCAAACATCAAAATTTGTGCCATCGAAACTAAGAGTGTCAGAGAATCCTAAACCCCTAGTCGACATCCTTACTCTCTAGGCGGTTAAGCCCTATAAAGAGAGACGAGGCTCTGATACCAATTGAAAGATCGTGGATGTCGCCTAGAGGGGGTGAATAGGCATTTTAGAATAATTACGGTTTAGGCTTGAACAAATGTGGAATAAACCTAGCGGTTAATTTGTCAAGCACAAAACCTACAACAACTAGGCTCACCTATGTGCACCAACAACTTATGCTAAGCAAGATAGACTACTAGGTGATAGTAAGATATATGATAAGAAACAATATGGCTATCACAAAGTAAAGTGCATAAGTAAAGAGCTCGGGTAAGAGATAACCGAGGCACGCGGAGACGATGATGTATCCCGAAGTTCACACCCTTGCGGATGCTAATCTCCGTTTGGAGCGGTGTGGAGGCACAATGCTCCCCAAGAAGCCACTAGGGCCACCGTAATCTCCTCACGCCCTCGCACAATGCAAGATGTCGTGATTCCACTAAGGGACCCTTGAGGGCGGTCACCGAACCCGTACAAATGGCAACCCTTGGGGGCGGTTACCGAACCCGTACACTTTGGCAACCCTTGGGGGCAGTCACCGGAACCCGTCAAATTGCTCGGGGCGATCTCCACAACCTAATTGGAGACCCCGACGCTTGCCTGAAGCTTTACACCACAATGATTGAGCTCTGAACACCACAAAGGTTGGGGTTAACTCCCCAACGACACCACAAAACTTCACCACAATGGAATATGGCTCTGAGGTGACCTCAACCGTCTAGGGCGCACAAGCACCCAAGAGGAACAAGCTCAAGGGTACCAAGCACCCAAGAGTAATAAGCTTCTCAACTTGTAACTTCCACGTATCACCGTGGAGAACTCAAACCGATGCACCAAATGCAATGGCAAGGGCACACGGAGTGCCCAAGTCCTTCTCTCCCAAATCCCACCGAAGCAACAAATACTAGGGAGGAAAATGAGAGGAAGAACAAAGAAGAGAACACGAAGAACTCCAAGATCTAGATCCAAGGGGTTCCCCTCACATAGAGGAGAAAGTGATTGGTGGAAATGTGGATCTAGATCTCCTCTCTATTTTCCCTCAAGAACTAGCAAGAATCATTGGAGGGATTGAGAGTTAGCAAGCTCGAAGAAGGTTAATAATGGGGGAAGAACATGAGCTAAAGAGATAAGGTTCATTGGGGAAGAAGACCCCCTTTTATAGGTGGGGAAAAATCCAACCGTTATGCTCACAGCCCGCACAGAGCGGTACTACCGCTCCAAGGAGCGGTACTACCGCTAGGGCGGAAGTACCCCTTTGAAAAACAACAGCGAGGAGGCAAAAGGCCAGAAGAACCGCCGGAGCGGTACTACCGCTCGTCCTCACGGTACTACCGCTCGACCTCACGGTACTACCGCAAATGGTAGCGGTACTACTGCTTGCGAGCGGTACTAAAAAAATACATTCGGGCCTACCACCGCAAGACTTGGGACGAGTTTTTGATCTGGAGCGGTACTACCGTTGTAGGAGCCGCGGTAGTACTGCTCTGGAGCGGTAGTAAAAAATTACATCCGCTCCAATTCGCGGTAGTACCGCTGCAGCCTTTTTAGAACACCAAAACTGCCACAACTTTTGCAAACGGACTCCGAATTTGATGAAACCAAGTTTGTTGGAAAGCTAGCGACAAGGGCTAACACAATCTTCAAAGAAATATCAATAAGAAGCAAATGAGAAAAGGCCCATAAGAAAATGGTGAGAACTCTTTCTTGGAAAAGACCGGTAAAACCTCCAACACCGAAAACATCATAGAAGATGCATGCGAACTCCGTTTTCGATGAACTCAAGCTTGTCATCAAGATGACCATAAGCTCTAAGACTCACAAAGAGAACCAAACAAGAACCAAGAAAGATGATGCAAGGATGCAATGGTTTGAGCTCTCTACTAACGATACGATTAAGCTACCAACTTGAGAGCCCCCCTTGATAGTACGGCAAACGATCCTATAACCCGGTCTCCAAACTACCACCATGAGACCGGTAAAATAGAAAACCTATCAAGGGCAAACCTTTGCCTTGCACATGGTCCACTTGAGCTAGATGATGACGATCTTGACTCCCTCAAGTTGGACCACCTTTCTTGATTGCGTTGGCTCGATGAAGACTAGATGATTGCTCCCCCATAGTCCACTATGGGTGAGCCACTCTTCGGCACATCTTCACAAGTCCATTGTCACCACAATGGATGGCAAGCTTCAAGCACTTGATCTCTTTGCGATGATCCACTTGAACTTGCACACGGCAATCTTGATGACGATCACCACTTGATGTCATCCTCTCCATGGGTTGAGTGATATCTTCCCCTTGACACAAGCCCATGAACACGTACCTAACCCCACGTAGAACTCTCACATAGACCATGGGTTAGTACACAAAGCACAATGCACAATGCTTACCAAACCATGGGATCACTTGATCCCTCTCGGTACATCTTCTACGCTTTGTGAGTTGATCAACTTGATTCACTCTTGACTTAGTCTTGATCAACCTTGAATCTTTCCAACTCTCTTCATTTGGATGATGTCTTGAAGGTAAACATGAATGATCACACAATCTTCTTCTTCAAGACATGCTTGCAATAAGCTCAACTCTCACATGACCAAGCTTTGGATAATTCCTTAATAGCACCTTGGTCAACACAAACTCTCCTTGAAACCAACACATGTACTCTGATCACACAATCTTCTTCTTCAAGGCATGCTTGCAATAAGCTCAACTCTCACATGACCAAGCTTTGGATAATTCCTTAATAGCACCTTGGTCAACACAAACTCTCCTTGAAACCAACACATATACTCCAAGAAAAGCCTATGGACAAAACCTTCAAATATAACTCAAGGCAACCATTAGTCCATAGAGATTGTCATCAATTACCAAAACCAAACATGGGGGCACCGCATGTTCTTTCACACGTCCCACAAGTGACGCGGGTTTCGACGCCCACGTCACTTGTGGGACGTGGATGTAGTGTCCGACACCGACGGCCACATGTATCTCACACCCACGATACTTGCTATTTAGGGTTTCCTCTACTGTTCGGCGACCCTCGACGACCCTCGTTTCCGATAAAAAAAGAGGAAGAAGAAGAAAAAAAAAGAGGAGAAGAAAGATTTCTTCTTCTCTTTTTTTTCTTCTTCTTCCTCTTTATTTTATCGGGAACGAGGGTCGTCGAGGGTCAGGGTCGCCGAGCGGTAGAGGAAACCCTAAATAGAAAGTATCGTCGATGTGAGATACATGTGGCCATCGGTGTCGGAAACTACATCCACGTCCCACAAGTGACGCGGGCTTCGACGCCCACGTCACTTGTGGGACGTGGATGTAGTGTCCGACACCGACGGCCACATGTATCTCACACCCACGATACTTGCTATTTAGGGTTTCCTCTACCGCTCGGTTGTCCTCGACGACCCTCGTTCCCGATAAAAAAAGAGGAAGAAGAAGAAAAAAAGAGAAGAAGAAAGAATAGAGGAGTTCTTACTCCTCTATTCTTTCTTCTCCTCTTTTTTTTTCTTCTTCCTCTTCTTTATTTACCCTTGAAGCGTTGTCGAGGCCACTCCAAACCCTAGAGAAGCAACGTCGAGGCCACCCCAAACCCTAGAGAAGCAGCGTCGAGGCCACCCCAAACCCTAGAGAAGCAGCGTCGAGGCCACTAATTAATATTAGTTCTACGTTTGCCACTAATATATCCATCTGTCATGTTTGAATAATAATTGCCATGTTGTAAATATTTGTAGAAACTATGGACACCGCCCGAGACGAAGTACAAGAAGAGTTGTTGGGGGACATAATCGCACGAGGAAGTGATGCCGTCTGCTCGTTGTTTCTCAACGACACCGATGGTCTAGAAGCAGCTGGCTATGATTATGATGGCTCCGGTGACCTAATGCCGGTGCAAGAAGGAGACCGTGAGGACGGCTCCGGTGACCCAATGCCGGTGCAAGAAGGAGACCGTGATGACGTCTCCGGTGACCGAACCGAGTTCGTTCAGGTATATATATTAGTTAAGCTTCTGCTGACTAGCTAATTGATGCATTCATTGTTTTGGTATGTACACATATTAATTAAGTCTTTGTTCTTTTTTCTAGCCCTCCGGATCGAGCACAACTTCGGTAAAGAGATGAGGCCCGAAGAAAAGGTTGAGCTCGGATGAAAAGTTTGAGATCATAGCAATCGCGCCTGACGGCCAACCGATTGAACCCCTCCGGACAAAGAGCACATTTGTTGCTCAGTGCGGGGTTTTGGTTAGGGACAAGATCCCGATCAGCATCCAGCAATGGTTAAAGCCGGCTACAGAAGATCCTGAGGTGTCTTATGTTAATGATATGCAGAAAAATGATCTTTGGACTGAGCTGAAGTCAAATTTCACCCTACCGCAAGAGGATGATCCGGAGAAGCCTGTTAAAGAGCAATTAATCAAGTCTTTTGCTCTTAAGAGGATGGCAGAACTATTCAGGAGGTGGAAGAAATAGCTGAATAAGTTTGTCGAAAATAAAGAGACACCAGAATTCAAGGGCAGATATGAGAAGATCAGAGATCACTGGCCCGCATTTGTGGCCCACAAGACATCGAAAAAGAGTAAGAAGATGTCGGCGACAAACAAGCAAAATGCTGCGAAGAAGAAGCATCACCATCGCACGGGGTCAGGTGGCTACCTCGTAGCCCGGCCTAAGTGGGCCAAGACTGAGAATGATCTGGCTGATAAAGGAATCGAACCAGAGACAATTAACTGGCCCGACCGTTGCCGGACTTGGTTCTTCGGGGCTGGCGGAACCTTGGACCCTGTATCAGGGAAGTGCATTTGGACGAACGATCAAATGGACATACCAGTCAAGAAGCTTCAGTAGTATATCGAAGCAGCGCAGCAAGGGACGTTCTTTCCAGACAGAGAGAACGACGAGCTCACAATGGCCCTCGGGAATCCTGAGCACCCTGGACGGACACGAGGCATGCCAGGCTCCATTCCGTGGAAGGTTGGGTTTCCGGACGCAGGCGGTTACAAATGCCAGGAGAGGAGGAAAAAAGTGCAGCAGACCCAAATGCAAGCGTTGCAAGCAAGGGTACAAGCGATAGAGGAACGAGAAGCAAATCGCAGCAAACGAACTGCCGAAGCTTCCCCCGAAGCTACCCCGCCATCTCAGCGGAGAAGCAGCGTGGCTTCCACCGAGCTGCTTCAGCTGGAGCATGTCTTGACGGCTCCTGCCAGCTATCCCGTGGATGCTATCACGGAGTCTCAAAATTGCCACCTTATGACGCAATGGATTAATATGAAGGTCAAGGCGGCTGTTGGCTCTGTTTTTCCTACTAAACCCGGCGCAACTTTTCAGTGACGGCCGATTCCAGAAGGATATGCTAGGGTGATGGTGGATGAAATAACGGAGGGATTTGAGGACCTCCAGCTTGACCACCCTACCGGTGAAGGGGAGACTCGGCTGGGTTCTGCTCTGAAGACTCCATGCCTATGGCAGAAGGAGCTCATCAACCTTCCGAACTGGACGCCTCCGCCTCCTCCTCCTCCTCCGGCGAGTCAGGGCACTCCGCCTCCTCCACCGCCTCCTCCTCCGGTGAGTGACGATCAGGGCACTCGGCCGGCTCCTTCTCCAGCGCGTGGCGGCACTCCGCCTCCTTCTCCGCCTGCGCCGGCGCGCCCGAGCAGCTAGCCTACTCCTTCTTCGCCTCGTCAGCAAGGGCGGAAGAGACCTGCCGCCGCTCCGGCTGCTCTGGCGCGTCGTAGTCCTTCTCCTCTGCCTCGTAAGCAAGTAAAGAAGACAACCGCTCCGTCTGCTCTGCTGGCGTCTAGCAGTACAGCCAGAGGCGGGAGGACATACAGATTCGGTCCTTCTCCGAAGACTCCAGAGAAGTTACCATACGAGAGGACCCCGGAGGAGAACGCCGAGATCGCGCGAGAAGAAGTGAGGAACTTCTTTGAAGGGGTGAAAGCAAAGAAACATCCACCTTCGGAGGAGAAGGTAGATCCGGTGAAAGCGAAGCGCACTCTGGCTGCCCTGACAAAACCACCCAAGTCTCCGTCGAAAGGAAACTATGAGCGCATTATTGGAAAGGAATTTGCCGAAGCGGAGCGGTCGGGAAGTACTGTCAGTGATCAAAGGCTGAAAGAACGACGAGCTGGGAAACAAATTGCACAGCTCGGCGAACAAGCGAAGCAATCGTGCCCCCCGCTCAAGGTGCCTAGCGACATCGTCGCTAATGATCCGAGGATGGTGCCCGGTTATAGCAATCTTGGAGATTACCTGCCCGACGATGTACATTATGATTTCATGGAGGTGCAGATACAAAGATACGAGTATGGGAAGCCTCTCATCAAAGATGGAAGATCTCTATCAACGATGATGCGAAGATTGCATGATTGGTATTTGAAAATCTGCAGAGAGTCTGGGGGAGGAGTACTTTGTATGTGAGAGTTAAAAAGGAGCATGACCTCGTTGGAATTGATCTGTTGCCTGTTCCATTTGAGGAGTTCTTTCAGTTTTTCAATCAATTGGCCCTCGATAAAGCAACGGTCACCTGCTACTGTCTATAAGTAGTACTACTTCTGTCATTAAGTCTCTCTATATAGCTCAGCTCTTTCATTGCATGTATTTATAATTATCCTCACTATATTATGCAGATTGAAGATCGTCGAATTGAAGAAATGACAAATCGGTGATATTGGGTTCATTAACACAAATATCATAGGTGCAACTCGGGTTAAATTTCATGCCGCAGATACCGAGGCCAACTTGCTACGATCGTTGGTAATAAATGAAAACAAAGATATAATACTCTTTCCTTACAACTTCAAGTGAGTGTTACTGTCTTGTGTGTATTCGGTTTCCCTTATATATTAGTCAAGGTTATAGTAATGTAATTGATGAGTTATGCATGCGTGTGCAGTTTCCACTATATTCTCCTAGAGATTAAGCTTGAGCAGGGACTAGTAACCGTCTTAGACTCAAGACGAAAAGATCCCCAGGACTATGCGGACATGACTCAAATGCTCGAGAAGTAAGTTAAATCGATCATTATCCACCATATCAGCAACTTTGTTCGTTTCCTGATATATCAAGTAATCGTTTTCTTTGTCTGGCAGGGTTTGGAAAAAAATCACCAAAAAAGCTTCGGGACTTCCGAAGAAGCTGCAATTTAGACACCCGAAAGTAAGTACTATAGTAGTATGTTCCGCGCATCTCCTATTGATTCAAGCGCTAGTTTCATCAATACCATTTGGCATTCTTGCTTATCAGTTTGATTGACCTCTATTTCTTGTAAAGTGGTTGTGGCATGAACAAGGGAATGATTTATGTGGATACTACGTTTGCGAGTCCATCCGCCACACGACCTGTGAGCGGGGCTACTCTGACGAACAATATGAAGTGCGTAAATAACAACATTCACAATTTTATTTTATTACTATCATTTGTGTTGAGTTTCATTCATATATTGACCCCCTTCTTCAAATTAGATGTTTCGGAAGCGGGATGAACTCCTAGCACCAGCTCGCATGCGAGCAATTCAAGAGGAATTGGCGGCATTCTTTTTCTTGACCACGTGATTCCTGAAGACGGAGAATACTGGTGGACCATGAGTCCGTATGTTAGGAGATTATATTTGTAAGAGATAATTATTGTATATATGTAGCCGGTAGTGTCGGATAGATATACGAGAACTTGTTATTCGACCAACCGGGACTAAAGGGACAGGGCATTAGTACCGACCTTTTAGTCCCGGTTCAGGAACCGGGACAAAAGGCCCTTACGAACCGGGACAACAGGCCCTTTTTCTACTAGTGAGATTGGAAGTTTTCTCGAAAAAAAAGGCTCTAAAAGAAATAATGCACATAGGAGAGGCATGAATTGTGTTAGTCATGCTCTTGCGTAAATGGAGAGGGCACCTAGCACAGCCGTCTGGCTGCGTCATGCCCCTGAGGAGATTAAATGTTTGCGTTCGCCGGACTGTAGACTGTAACACTCCTGGTTGACAATTGAAGGTTGAACGCTGCTACACAGACGACAAACATTGGACGACAAACAACACCGTTCGATCCAACATCGTCCAGGGTACTGTCGTCCGTATACTAGTTTCGTTGAAGGTTTTTATTGGCAAAAAAGGGGCCCTAAATGCACACCAAGAAGCACACAGGCATGTTAAAAGCTTGAGGGGCTGTAACTGTGTAGAGTTTAATATGCCCGCTGTTGGATGCAAAATTAAACGTCGCTGCCTTGGCATTCCGGGTGAGGGGATCCCGATCCGTGCTGGCGCGGTACTGCGGTTGCTGGCGCCTTGATGGCGATGCGTGGAGGAGGGAGCAGGGGACACTGTGGCCGACGGCAACGCACCGCGAACTGTACGTATGTACGTGGGTGCATCATGGACGCGCACACGACACACGCTGACACGCACCACACCAGCGTCGCGACTCGCGAGAGACCATGACGCACATCGCCGCATCATCGATGCGTGAAGCCCCGAAGCAGCCCGGCGGCAGCCGTGCCTGCCGGTGGCCATGCCGTTGCCACCGCGCGCCCCAGCACAGCAGCAATGGATGGAGAGGAGAGGGCGGCCGCCCGCCCGATCCGATCCGATCGTACTACGAGCCGGGGCTTCCAGCAGGATGGGGCGTCCTTCATCCTTCAATGATGATGAATTGATGATACGTGCGTACGTTGATGCCCACCACTGTGCGTCCCCATGCCGCCGGGCACTGGTCACCCATAAAACCCTCCCGCATCGCCATCGCCATCGATTCCACCATAAACTCCTCCATCGTCCCAGTAGGCCAGCACGCTCCGTCATCAAGGGGGTTCCTTCCACCGGCAGGCCCACTGGGCGGCACGGCACGGCGGCTATCGCGCCCGGCCGTCGTGATGGGTCATGGGCGCGCGCCGTGCGGTCAAGGTCGGGGTCGGGTTTGGGTTTGTTGCTGGCATGGCATGGCACGACGGGCGGGCGGGCGGGTTTGAGCAGTTGGTTGATCGGTTGGTCTGCGCCGTGACCTGCGTACCTAACGCCAGCTGTTACTATCATCCCCAACACATCTCTTCGCTTGCTGCTGATGATTCCATAAAGAAAAAAGAAAAAAGAACCTACCAAGCACGCAGCCTTCACGTCTCCACCTCCTAGTCACGCACACAGACCACAGCCCGTAGCTGTGGCCGTGCCTTCTTGTTCACCAACCAAAGCAGCATCTCGACCTAACGCCAGGCAGGAGACAATCTTCCGGTAATTCACAGCGCCAGCTGCACGCGTCAGACAACTCCAACACTAGCCCCACAAGAAAGGGCCCGTCTCCTCGCAGCAACGACCACAAAACAGCTAGGGTCAATGTGACAGAGTAAGGTCATCTGGCACATGATAAGGAGCACAGTAAAAGCGCAGACTAAAATCAGCTGGAAGAGAGAACTATCAAGCATAAGGGGTTATCACATGACACCAGTAACGCATGTGTTTCCAAGGAAGGAAACGCAGGAGAGCTGCGATTCGATTCGATTCAACCAACAAGAGAAGAGAAGAGAAGAGGGGGGTACTAGGTAGGAATGTACAAATCATCAGGCTGTTACAAGGGATAGGATTTCGCCTCCACACACACATCTGGGCTAACTTAGTACACAAATTATTTATCCATTCCGCTCCGCGTCCAAACACATGTCAAAAACACAAACAATCCCAGCCAACGCCGCTGCATTCTTCCTTCTTCACCAATCAGCTCAAATCACTATCACCACACACAAGCCCCTGCCTTGTCCCATAATCCAAATTCCACCCTTCTCTGTCCTCCAAATTACTTCAGTATCACCAGTCAAGCTCCCCATTCCTCCAAAGCCTGTCAAATCCGACCAATTCCTCCGAAAACAGTTTGAACAAGCTCTATCTCTCCATCACAATGTGTGTGTAGCATAAGATGCAGCAGGCTGGGCTATGCGGCTTATCCCCGGCACAAAATAATTCCTTCAATCAACCATTTATCCCCGGCAAGATTAGAATTTGCATCCCATAAGAACCCATGCTTGCCGTATTTAACATTCGAAGCGGTTATGCACTCTCAACCGGGAACAGCCCAAGGTTTCCTTCGCCATGCGGTCGCTTTGGCCGCCAAGTTGTATGAGCCTTAACAACATCAGCTCCAGACTCCAGCTGGAGCAGATGGTCGCACTGGATGGCAGAGTCTGGGCTGCCATCCGCACATTCACCTGAAACGTTGGTAAGTGACTGCAGCACACTGTCACGGCAACACTCCTTCCTGTAATCCAGTGTCATGCTTGCAAGCTCATGCTTCTCCAGTATTGAAATAGGAGCACTCTGAAATGGGAATAAATAAAGCTCAGGAATCTTAAGCAGTCTGATGATGATTGGGAATGAGAATAATCATGTCTACTTTATGAAACACCAGACCTGATGCTCCACAATAATAGATGCATGAAACTTCTGGTGGTACCACCAGAGTTCATGTATTAGGCAGAAAAGTAGCCAGACCATTTTGACCAAACACAAGAGAATAGGGAAAATAAATTACCTCAAGGATCCACCCAATATACTTCACATTGTTCACATGTTGGTTCACGTCAAGGTCACCCCACTTGGGCTGTTGATGAAGGAGTTCCCATAAGAAATAGAAATATTATGGATGACAGAGACACCAAACTGAGTGATGGGAATTAAGAATATGTAACTGACTTACAGTAAGCCCCTTCCTTATGAACTGCTTGTTGGCAGGGTCCACAACTTTGTTCCTTGGCTTAGCCAACTTTTCACCCTGCTCCTCTGTTATGGCTGAACGGTCGTTAAAGTGCGGGCCTATTTCACCTCTAACTTCATCTGGCATTTTTGAAAGTCTTCTAGTGGTCTTATTCATCATAACCCAAACACTGGAAACAAGTGTCAAATGGGAAGCACAATTAACAGACGAAAAAGATGCTACAAACAGCATGAATCAAAACGCAAACACATGTAATCCAAACCTTGTAGCTTTCAAGATTGTTCTGCCCGAATTGTAGTCGCGGATATGCCAATCTCGACGCATTCCATTTTTTCCAGCAGAAGCTACCCATGTGTCAACTTGGACCATATCTTCCCTAAAATTTAGCACATGAAAATTATACTAGGTCATTTTTCAGCCTATAAATCAGCGAGTAAAGCTACAGAACAACTAGAAAACTACAAACTGAAATTGCTTTTCCTTTTCTGCAAACTTAAGATTCAACCTTTTATCAATTCAACAAATGACCGTTGCTGACATCAAAGGAAAACTGTAGTATCAGGTACACAGGCTAATAGAAGTATTTAAGAAAAACTATGCCAATCTAGATCAGGAGTTTCTTCTTTTGGCAGCCCACGGTACTAATTGCATACGAAGAAGTCATTTAATCCAGCAATAAAGGCAACTTTCTGATCTCCTGAGGCCCGACCTCTTTTAATACGAATAACAAAGGACAAATGGGCCAGCACCACTTAATTTAGTAGCTTCGAGCATTTAATACGTGGTCTTATCAATCAAACTAGATACCTCTACCTTGCATACATAGACACAAGAAAAAGATGATCGTTTATTCATCAAAAAACAAAATCTACGTCTGTTACACTCAAGTGGAACAATCGATTTAAGGTGTTCCACGCGTGAAACAAATTCTGTGAGCAGAACTTCTGATTGCTAAAAGAAGCATTCTAAATTCTAGCAAAAGCGAAGCAACAATCTAACACATCTGTGTAGAACAACATAATCAGAAACATAGATGGGGGAGTTTTTCATGTAGGATGATAAACAGTGCACATGAGCTTCTGATTGGTAAACAATCATTATAAATTCTAGCAGGAACTAAGCCTGCACTGCTGACATTATTTTTCATATTCTTCCCATGGCATACATAAATAGTCCTTAACTTGTATTGCCATTCCATAAATCGTCACTGTTTTAGCAATTGATGTGGTAGATAAGACCACAAAGTTGAGCAAAACTAGGACATGATGTATTGTTTGTACTAAAAAAGTGGGCTTAGAGCATGTTTGAGTGGTGCATAATCTCTCCAAATATATTACGTGTACTTAACTATAGATTTCTCATAGTATGACGTAAGGCCAACTTAGTTGTGATAAGGAACTTTTAATGGTTAATATGACAACCAATGGAAGTTCATATTGACAAACTCAAAAGGCAATTTGTACAATGTTATGATGCTAAATAGGAAAGAAACAAGACTAACTCCAGTTTAGCTACTTAAAACTACATTCTGAGATTAAGATAAAATAAGATGCAATATACAAGTATGACTTCAAAATGTGTACCAAAAAACATGACAAAAAAAAAACACTACTCCAGTGAAAGGGTGCACATCCATAAAGAATGCACATGAATAATTCAAGCTATGAATTTGACTGGAAGTCGGAAAGTGAGAAAAAGAGAGGGGATTTGCCAGGAAAATGACATCAACAATTATGGCTTGCAGAAAGTACCATGAGGGATAATGCTCTACAAGAAGCTGAATTTTGCTGACAACCCAGATCAAGTTCCGTTTACTCATCTCTGGCGTAGCGCCAAAACCATCTCCAAGGAGACCAGCAGTTTTCACATGATTAAGAGCTGTTTCCTGCCAAAAATCGAATTGTTTTAGAAGACTGGTGTGAACTGATGGCATCAATAATGAAACAAGAAAAAAATGGAAGTAATAAAAAATGAAAGCTGTTTCCTGTCATTGTCTCACCTGTAAATGATTCATTAACGTCTCTATAGAAGCTGTACGATCTGCACCAATCTCGTAGGACCTAATCAAGAAGTTCTGCCTAAACACCAGCCCATCCTGGATTATTCTACCAAAGCCAAATGTGTCAACAAGCATGTCAGGTCTCTTGGGCTTCCAATCAAGCATCGTCCACTGCTTCTCCGCGGCCAGGAAGATGGTCGTGACAGCTGCAAGAAGCATGCTCCAGTCGGGCAGTTGGTTATAGAAGGTCTTTGAGGAAGTGTAAGGCACTGTATCCTCCTTGTCTGAGCCTGTAGTCTTGAGGTTAACCTTAGAGCCATTAACCTTGGGAAGTGCTTGGGCCCGAGCCTTGACTTGCATGGACGCGGGCGGCGTGTTTGGCTTTGCAACCATCCCACGGACACTCAAAGTCTCAGGTAATTCACCAGACATGTTCTTGGAGCCTCTAGCCAACGCAGCCGGGGTAGACCCCGGCGTGGGGAAGAACCCCGAGGCGGCAACAGACCCCGCCATGACACAGCCGTACTACAGCTTCAGGAACCAAGATTGCGCTCCAACCTGAAGGAAGAACGAACAAAAGGATGAGCAACAGGATTTATACATACCCATAATAGCTACGCCTAATTTCCCTCGTGGAAGAGAAGAGAAGGGAAACGGAATAAAATGTGACAGAACAACAACATTCACGAATAACAAAAGATTCCATGTAAAATTGAGATGAGCCACCCGATCCCGCTGCCCCTCGTTTGGGGAAAAAGATAGGGAGCCTTAAATTTGCCCCACTCGAAGCAATTTTCCCAAACCTCCAACGACCAGACCCCGGAGTCGTTGTTGACATCCAAACATCCTTCACTATTGGGGCCGTGTTTGCAACCGAATTTACCATAACATAATAGTCGCAAAATAAATGCCCCCTTCTCCTTGAAGCGACGGGAACCGTCCCGGCCGCTCGAGCCGTATCCATCCGTGCGTCCCACACAAAACAAATCTGAAAACAGTACCGAATTGCCCCCCGAATCCAACGCTGCCCGCACGAACCCTATCGCAGGAACCGAGGCGGAACGGGCCAAAACCGCGTTGTCGCATCGGGAAAAAAAATTCGCCCACCGCAAGGGGATGACGAGGATGCAGTCCTCCAGATCTGCCGCGCGGGGCCAAAATGCGGAGCCCGGAAACCCCGCGACGAACGAACGAACGAATCGGACCGCCGCCAGATCGCCGCAGGGGAAGGAGAAGGAGGGGGAGGGGGAGGGGGAGGGAGTCACCGCGCGCGCTGCCGCCTCCGCGGGAGGGACGAGGCCGGACCTGACCCAGACCCGCCGGCGGCTCCGCTGGGCTCCTCTGGCCGCGCCGGGAGAGGCGAGGTTGGTGGCGCCGCGCAGGGAGAGGGGACGGGGGAGGGGGGCGCGAGGGTGGTGGGGGATTCGTGTGGTCTCCGCTGCTTCCTCTACCTCGCCACCTCACACACCACGAGAAGGAGAGAGAAAAGAAAAGAGAAGGGATAGCGAGCGCGAGATGAGTTTTTTCCTCTCTCTCTTCTCTTCTCTCTTTGTTGGCGGCCACGACGGGAGGGGAGGGGAGGAAGCAGAGCCGTTAGCGCCCCCGTCCCGTCCCGGGCCGCCGTATAAATACGCGGCCCCGCGTACGGCTGGCACGGGGCCCGTATGCCCTGCGCTGGCGCCGCGAAAAGACGCGCGTGCCCCTCGGTGCGGTCCGACCCGCAGCGGTGGGGCCCCGGGCCGCGCCCTTTTTCTCCTTCTCGTAGCTGTCCGATGCTTCCTGCACCGCACGAGTCTCCAATCAGCACGCGAACGGAACGGAAACGGTGGGTTGAGAAAGCAAGCCTTCTCCCGGGACTACCTCGACAGCTCACGGGACCGAGAAGAGGCCGTCGCAAATCGCGACGCTGCGAAAATTATGTACCTATATATACTATATGATTTAGAGCAGGCCACAACAAATCAAATAATTGTACGTACACTAGTATATATATAGTTATTAAAAATCTGCTTAATAGTGCTATTATTGCCTTGCTTCCAAAGCACCAGGGTGCTGTTAGGCCTCAAGATTTTAGGCCCATTAGCCTAATCCACTTCTTCGCAAAATTAATTGCCAAGATGATGGCTGCCAGACTACAACCATGGATGATCAAGCTAACCTCCCCATGTCAGAATGCATTCATTAAAGGGCGAAGCATACATGATAATTTTGTCTATGTTCAGGCAATGGCTAAGACCCTAAGGCAGAAAAAAAATCCCCTCTGTTATGCTTAAGTTGGATATATCCAAAGCCTTTGATTCAGTTTCATGGGAGTTTCTGCTTAAGCTACTGCAAGGTCAGGGCTTTGGGCCGAAGTGGAGAGGATGGATATGAGCCCTCTTTTTCTCTGCTTCCACAAGAATATTAGTCAACTCCAAATGCACTCAACAAATCCTCCATCGTAAGGGCCTCAGGCAAGGAGATCCCCTCTCCCCGCTGCTCTTTGTGCTTGTGGTGGACTGCCTTGGAAGGTTGATGGACAAAGCACAAAGGAACAACATCCTATCCCCTCTGGGTAACCAACTTGTTAAACACCGTGCATCTATTTACGCAGACGATGTCATCATTTTCCTCAAGCCTGAGATGCATGATTTTGGGGTTGTAACTGAAGTGCTGAAGATTTTTGGTGAAGCAACCGGTCTCATCACTAACCTGGCTAAAAGCAAGATCCTTCCTATTCGGTGCGACGGCCTTGACCTTACTCCCCTGCAGCTGGCTCTTGGATGCCAGCTGGCTAGCTTCCCCTGCACTTACCTTGGGATGCCTCTATCTGATAGGCGGTTGAAGCTCGTTGACTTCCAAGACCTGCTTGACAAGTTAATTAAGAAGATTGCGGGTTGGAAGGCTAGGTGGATCTCCTCCACTGGAAGAATGGTACTCGTGAGGTTTGTACTTTCGGCAATGCCAATTTTCATGCTTCTGGCTGTTCATCAACCGAAATGGGTCATCAAGCAAATCGATAAGCTACGTCGTGCTTTTTTATGGTCTGGCTCTGATGCTGTCTGCGGTGGCAAGTGCCTTGTCCGCTGGACCCAGGTGTGCTCACCCATCTCTGTAGGCGGGCTTGGCATCCATGACCTTCAAGCTCAGGGGCGGGCGCTTAAAGTACGCTGGCTTTGGCAAAGCATCACAGATCCGGATAAACCATGGCAAGGTCTGCAGCTCCCTGTTGACAAGCACGTTAAGGCTCTTTTCATTGCTTGTACCTCCATCAAAATTGGTAGTGGTATTAAGATATCCTTTTGGCACGATCACTGGCTCAACGGTGAGATTCCAGCTGTTTCGTTTCCTAACCTTTTCAAGCATAGCAAGAACAGAAGAATATCGTTGGCTGAAGGACTCACCAATAGAAAATGGGTCACTCTTCTCAAGCGCAACCCCGGCACCGAGGTGTTGCGCGAATACATTGACTTCTGGCACAGATCCAGTGTGGTCACTTTGTCCAACCTGGAGGATGAGTTCATTTGGAAATGGTCAGCGGATGGAAGATATAATGCTAAGTCAGCTTACCTATGTCAATTCTGGGGCAAGATTGATTCTCCTCTTCCTGAGATCATTTGGCATATCAAGGTTCCACCAAGAATAAGATTTTTCAGTTGGCTCTTTGTACAGGGCAAATGTTTGACTGCGGACAACCTTGCGAAGCGAGGTTGGCCTCACAACCCGATCTGTCAATTATGCCACTTAGGGTGGGAGGATGGTCTGCACCTTGTATCTAGCTGCCCTTTCACGGCTGGAATCTGGGGCTATTGCCTGGCGATATATAATTTTCCATTCAACCTCTTACCTATTGCTCATACTGGCTCTATATTGGACTGGTGGTTAAAGGCTCTGGATCGTACAGGCAGGAAAAAGGACCTATCATCACTTATAATGGCGGTGTCGTGGCAGGTTTGGAAAGAAAGAAACAGCCGCATATTCAACAACAAGGCAAACCACTTCCTGAAGGTCGCTGAGAACATTATCAATGAGCTGAATTCTTGGAGAATCGCTGGATTCAAAGGAGCACAATGGACAGGCGCGAGATAATTTCCTTCTTTCTTTCTTTCTTTCTTTCTTTTTCTAGTGTACATTTGTATAGCTTTTCCTTCCCCTTTCTGGCTGTTAGCCATCCTGAACCTTGACTTGTATTTCTTGGGGTGTTTCATCCTATCTTAATGAATGAAATCAGCACAATGCTGTTTTTCGTCAAAAAATCTTGCTGAGTAAGGTTGACATCGTATAGTGTTTTAATTCCTTGATTATTTCTCTGTTATCTATCGGCACTCGGGCCTTCCTCCTCCTTCCAGCTCCGGCGGCTTCGATCGCGGCGACGCAAGGGGGAGGGAAGTCGGCGGCTTGTGGCTTGTGGTATATATTACATGTTCGTCATTCGATGGCCGAGATCAAAATCGAGTTATTCCATTTTCTCTCTTGCTGCTCCACTTGGTCGCCTCGCTTGATTAAGCGGATGAGCAATGCTGCAAGCTTTCGGTGCTAGACTGCCTACGGTGATTTTGGTGCGATCTGGTTTTGTTTCCTTAAACGTCGTTTATGCGAGCCCTAAATCTAGAGAATTTTGGCAATTTAGACCACCTACACGCGCCGTGTGTAGTGCTTGCCGCCATGGAGCAGGCGTTTTCCTTTTTGTTTTGCCAATTCCACTCAGATGTGGTCCTTTCTGTCATCACACTTGCTTAGGCGGTCGAAACTGCCAAAAAATCAAGCCTGGATGGGCATTTACGCAAGCTTGTAATTTATTTGTCGGTTATCGTCTTTTAGTGTTTCATTTATTGATGATTTGCAGAAAGAATATGCCTTCTTCTTTTCTCGACGGTCCATAAATAAAGATGATCGGACGCCCCGTGGCACATGCATTTTCTTTCTTTGTGAGGAAGAAAAGAAAGCGATCTCGGCCAAGCTAGTCTAGCCTTGTGTCGTCTACACTCCGCCGTCGACTTATTGGTCGTAGGTGATGAGGGGTGTCATCGGATCCGCATGTGTTGATCGTGTAGCTTTAGATTTTAGGCGCTAGTAGCTTAAGCTTTAGGTCATTCGACATATGGGCTTCGACGACGGTGATGGCGGCAATAAATAAAAATGCTTCGGATCCTTTCCCGAGGAGGCGATCAACTCTATGGGCGAGGATAGATTTGGAAACTAGTCTGTTCAAATGAGGATGGCGTGGGGGCGACGTCATCCTTATGGTGGACTTGTGTCCTCGGGCTCCGTTGTTGCGATGGTGTTCGCTTTAGTGCCGGTACGGAGCTTGGGAGGTAGTCCAGGAGTGGATGCAAATTGTGGTATGCATCGACGACATCTGAAAAACGGTGGATCATGTGCTAGGTTCGCGTGTTTCATGGCTACTAGGTGTGGTTCCCTCCTCCAAAGTTTTAGTCGAGTAGGGGGTGCCAGATCAGTCTTTGGCAAGCTACTTTGGAGTAAACCTGATCATACCCTGGACCGGGCTTGAAAAATCCCGAAGTGCAAATCCTAAGCCCAAGCATGAAAGTATGTGCTTTCTCAAGCCCAAAAGCCTAACCCAAATGCAGTTTTTCAGTCTACTCACGTGTAAGCCTGACACAAAGCCCAAAACCCGACCCAAATGTAGCTTTTCAGTCTACTCACGTGTAAGCCTGACATGAAGCTCGAAAGCCCGGCCCGAAATGCAGTTTTTCGGTCTACTCACCTGTAAGCCTGACATGAAGCCCGAAAGCCCGGCCCGAAATGCAATTTTTCAATCTACTCACGTGTAAGCCTGACACGAAGCCCAAAAGCCCGGCCCGAAATGCAGTTTTTCAGTCTACTCATGTTTAAGCCTGTCCCAAATGGTGAGAAATGGAAGCCGGGCTCGGCCTAAATATTATTTCGAACGAGTATCATCAGAAATTTTGAAATAAATCCGGGAATAATGCAAGCATCGAGACTTGAACCCTGGTGGACTGAGGATACCATTGTCCTTCTAACCCCAATCATAAGTTGGTCCGCTGTTAGATTGGGTTTAGATCTTTATATATTATATAACGAAACATGTACTAGCATACAAAAAAGGAAAAGGAAAAGGAAAAATTGATTAATTTGTATATTGACTTGTGTGGGGCAGTGGGGTAACAACAATCTCTAAAGCTCTTGTTAGGTTGGTTTATACATGGCTGTGCGACATGTTTTTTAACTGATTGACTTTGGCTCCACCAATTAACTGTCTCGTTTTTTCGAGAAACTTTTAATCTATTTATCTTTAATTATAGCAATACAATAAACACAAGAAATAAAAGAAATTACATCTAGATTCGTAGACCATCTAGCGATGACTACAAGCACTGAAGCGAGCCGCCGTCATCGCCCCTCCCTTGCCAGAGCCGGGCACAACTTGTTATAGTAGACAGTCGGAAAGTCATCGTGTTAAAGCCTCATAGGACCAATACATCGTAACAACAACCGCTGCCAATGAAAAGAATATTAGATTGGAAGGATCCAACTTGAAGCAAATGAGCAAAGACGAACAATGACCGGATCCGAACAAATCCATCAAAGACAATCACCAATCGAATCATGCGAGATCCTGACGGGGCTAGGAAGAGAGAATCTTATTCAATCTTCAAGAAGCCGCCGCCGTCTCGTCTTCTTGATCAGGACACAAAGTCTAAAAAAACTTGAAGAAAGCCCTAAGGCCACAGGAGACGTGGCAGATCGATGGCAGCGCCGACGGAAGGCAGAAACCCTAGCCGACTTTTCTTGGAGGAGAGACAGCAAAGAGATAAGTGCAAATAGAACTTGCCGATGTAACCATCCACATCTGTGTATGCACATTTTACCTGAAAAAGATACGCAGAGATTAGCCCAGCAAGCATGCGCAGAGACCGACGCCGACACGGAAGTCTTTCTTCTTTTCCAACGTCGACCCCTCCCTCTTATCCTAGGAAACATATGTTCTGTGACAAGTTTCACTAAAATGAATTCGGCAGTGCAGCAGCACAGCTAACATGTGCCTTTCCTTTCCTTTCCTTCCCTCCTACTACTGATCCCTCCTTATCCGTCCACTGATTTTACCGATGATAGCGCCCCATCATCCGCGGCATGGAGGAGACCTGATCTGCATCGCGACCCCGACCCCATGCATGGGCACCGCCCGTCGTCGGTCCAACCAGCTTTATCTGAACCCAACATGCGTAGACGTGGCTGCAACCCACACACCGCCATGTGTAGCGCTGCCCGGTGTGCTACGCACGGCTGCGTACACACGTACGTACGCCATGTCCCACACGCGTGTTAGCTAGCTACCGGCGCGCACGCTTGACCACGTTTCCTTCTCCCTTTTCTCGCCGGCCGGGAGAAGATACGTAGAGCTCAGCTGATAATGGCCGCGCGTACGACCTGATTAATTGGGGTTTCGGTCCAGGTTAGCCGACGGCGATGGCTGTGGCTGATGACGAGGCTGAGCTGCCCTGGCGTCTTGGCCCGCGCGGACGAACGTCTCGCTTTTGCGGATGCTGACAGGCTCGGGAAGAGGGGCAGTTTGGGGAACGGTGGTGGCTTCGAGAGAGAACGCGGAACAGGAGAGGGCCAGAGGGGTGATGGGTGCGCGTTGCCGCGGCTGTCCGACTGGTGACCGGCCACCCTAGCCACGTGCGTGCGCGCAGGCCCGTCCCGGTCCCGGCTTTCAGCCAGCCCCAACCAACTTCACCAAAAAATCAATTTTTTTTAGGGACACTTCACCCAATTATTTGTGGAAAGCTCCCTTCCGCTTCAGCCATATAGTACTTTTCTTATTAAAAATGCCGTTTCCCCTATTTTTAAAAGAGCCATGTGAAAATTTTAAATTCATCGGGACGGACTAGATAGAGGCGCTCGTCGTCCTGACGAACAAGGTTGAAGCTTAGATCAGATTAGCAGGATATACTTTGAATTAATATAAATCCAATAGATAACTGAATTAATATAAACCCAATGGATAAAGGAATAATAACGCGGGGATAAGGGCTAGCCAAGTTGATCAACATGGGCAAAAAAACCCTAGCCGCCGATCTGTCTACCTCCCGTCAGTGGCGGAGCTACGAGGCAATGGTTGGGCGGGCCAGCCAGAGCAGATCACATGTTTTTTTTTGCATCGACGACCTATTTCTCTATTAGGCCCATTGATTTAAAGCAAAACTGGGCGGGCCATCGCCTGGTTTTGCTTCAACGAAGCTCCGCCATTGCCTCCCTTCTCTCCATCGCCGGAGGGGGGCGGGAGCTTGGTGTGGCGGAGGTTGGTCGTTTGTTGTGGTGCGTGTGCCGGTCTGCATGGTCGGGTTGTCGAGGTCTTTGGCTGGCGGTGCTCTGGCTAGGTCACCGAAGACCTTGGTGTCGGAGCGTGTGCCTGGACGGCGGCGTGCTCGACCTTAGGCTCGGATCTGGCATGTAGAAGCGTGGGCAACTTGGTTCTTGTTTTGTCTACATATCTACTCTATGCGTTTGGCTTGGGGTAGCGAGGCGACAACATTGGCCCAATTTAATTAGGAATAATGTCCGTCCCGTCCTATCCCCGTTTCAATGGTGTGCTTATCATCGGCGGATGGCGTGTGGAGATGTGTCTTCGGTGGGTCTTTCAGAATCTGGTTCGTTTTGGTATACGGTGGATTCATCGGGATTCGGTCGACACTAGTGGTCTTCAAAGTTTTTACGCCCTTTTCGACGTTTTCCTCTTCAGGGATAATAATTATAGCAGGAGTATATGAGATTAACCGTCCGTTACTAGATTGTTCATGCATAATCACCTGCGCTAACTTCGGGTAAAGCCCCTAAAAAAACTATGGGCAAAGCGTTGCATGGGTCTTTTTTTTTTTGCGGGTGAAGCGTTGCATGGGGTCTGAAAAGTAGTAAAATGCTTGCTCCTAGCTGGGGATCGACCGGCCGGGGATGAAAGCCCAACTGTTGATGCACAATTGGTTGCATTTATCATTGGGTTGTCATGGTATATGGTCCAACTAAGAAGGGCTAGCCAGATCTTAGATCGATCGATCGGAACCGGCCGGCCGGAGAGAATGGATGGCACTGCACGCCGTGGCAACGGAGCATGAATGGCGATCAATGGTGCTGCTTAACTCCCTCCACCAGTGCGTGCGTGAGTTACCACAAACGATCTCGCCCATCAGTTTTCACCGGATCGATCACGTATGCAAGCAAATTTCAGAAAGAGACAGGCAGCTGTTTGAACAAATCGGTCCATTCTCGACTTCTGATCATCACTCACTGGTTTCCGAATTTCGCCTCGTTCAAGAGTATGTATGTACTTTCCCTGTAAAGAAATATATGAGCGTTTAGATGTAGTGATCTAAACGCTCTTATATTTCTTTATGGAGGAAGTAGTATGTGCGTAATAGTAGTAGTAGTATGGAGTATGTATGCAGTAAAGCGCTGATTATTCAGCCTTAATTTGAGGCAGTAAAATTAGCAGATGACAACGTATACTTAATTACTGGAGTCGTAATAGTTATTGCAGTGGCTCCAGGTAATTACTACTCCCTCCGTTCGAAAAAACTTGTCATCAAAATGGACAAAAAGGGGTGTATCTAGAACTAAAATACATCTAGATACATCCCCTTTTATTTATTTTGATGACAAGTATTTCCGGACGGAGGGAGTACTACACTACAGCCTGGCTAGCTTGTCCCGACAATTCCCGCAAGAAAAAAAGGCTTGTCCCGACGACGAAGCACAGGCTGGTCGAGGCTGGAGTAGTGCCGCTAGCTAGCCAGCTTGCCCTGTGCCGTCGTGTTCCTCCGAGGACACGGGAGGTAATGACGCTGCCCATCGTATGCCCCGTACCGGTCTTACTGTCTGTCCGTGCACGAATCCATGTCGTGAACACCAAGAGAGCTGTGCGTGTGTCTTATAATTTCACGGCTGCAGACAACGTACGTGCCTAGGTCGATGTCGTCCGGGCACGTACGTACGGCATGTACCCTGCCACCATATGCCGGGCATTGGAGATCACACGCGCCATGGTGGCTGGCAGTGGCGGAGCCGAGCCGAGTGGCATCGCAGTTCACGCCGGGGGCCTTGGACCCTTGCTCGGGCGAGGAAAGGCGGTGGAGACAGACAGACGGACACGAAGAAGAAAACCATGCGCACCGCACCGCATCGCGGATCACGCGCCAAAGGGAGCAAGCGGCCGGGCCGGGTCGATGATAAAATATGAGAAAATTGTGGGTAGTAGTGGCTCAGCTTCAGCATTTCCGAGGACGGAGCTTGTCTGCCTCTCCTCTTCATATGCGTGGCCGTGCTCCTCCGTTTGCCTTCTCTTCCTGGTTTCCTTGAGGGCAGGGTGTGCCGCCGTCTAGATGCAAAGAAAACGGTGTGCATTTTTCTTAGGGAAATTGTGCCGCATCTTCTTCAATTTTTTTTTGAGATATAATAGTGGACCGGCTTAACGAGCGAACGTCTGCGGGGAAGCATGGTAATTGCGAAATGTTTGTGCGACAATTTGTGCTGGTCGAGGATGGCAAGTTTAGTTCGTAAGGACGGCAAATCCGCTTTAGTTCGGTTTTCTTTTTCATCAGGATTTGTCGTGTTTGCAAACTAAATTTACCATCCCCACGACGATATAAATTGCTACTAAAAAACGTCGCCATCCCCTCCTAGCCAACGCCAGCGAAAAATAGTACTATTCATTTTCTGGAGATGTACCGTGAATAATGAGATTTTTTTAATGGGCCCCACGCTTCCAATATGTCCACTTCCGGGAAATCGATGAACTTTTTTTCATGTTTCAATGAATTTTATTTCCAAATTTGATGAATCGTTTTCAATGTTTACGAACTTTGTGAACTTTTTTCTTGAGTTTTTGAACTTTCTTTGAAAATCAATGAACTTTTTCTAAAAATTGATGATTTTTTTTTCAAATCAATGATTTTTCTTTTTGAAAATTGATCAACTTTTTTCTAATTCATGAACTTTTATATGAATACAAGAATTTTTTCTAATCCGTGACTTTCTAATATCTGTGAACTTTGAAATTTTGTTCATATTTTTTCCAGAAAGATGACATTTTTTTCTAAAATGTATGTGCAGTAAATAGCGTGGCTTCTCACTGAACCATGCTTACGTAACATGCCTGTTGCTTGCCTGCCGTCTCGCCTCACTACGCTACAATCTCGTTCCTTTTTTAAGGAATCTTGTTCCGTTCCTTACTACAGTCAACTAATGCACATTTACAAAGCTCTGTTCTGTGTAATTCAATTTATTTTTGTGAATGTGAAACAAATTTACTTAAATATTTCAATAAATGTTTGCCATTGAAAACTGATCATGACATTTAGAAAATGTTCACACCATCCAATAAAACGTTCATGACATTTAAAAAATGTTCACCTGTTTACAAAATTGTTAGTGACAATAATAGAAAATGTTCACGAAAATTTTAAACATTCGAGAAATTCTTGAAAACAATGTTCGTAACATATAAAGAGTGTTCACCAATCAGTTAATGCTAAGTATTAAAATTTTATTTATAAATTTTCACCATGCATTCAAAATTCTTTTAACATGTAGTAAAAATAATAGTCAATGTGTATCTAAATTTTGTTTTAGCCTGTATTCAGAAAATTGTTGAACATGGGTTCGTAATTATTCGACATGTATCTGAAAAGAGTTCAACGTGTTATTTAATTGGTTTCTGATTTTTTTAAATATGTATTAAAGTTTTTTAAGAGTATGGAAAAGTAGAATAAAAAAAATTTAAAAAGAAAAAGAAAATAATAATGGAAACCAAACATGTAAAAAACATAGGGAAAAGGGAAAAAACTGGACAGAACCTTTCAAAAACTGTGGAGTAGGAAGCCAGTGTTGCCTGAAAGGACGCCTCTAGTGGTCCAGCTCAGTAGCAGGTTTTTGTATTGCTTTGTTTGTTTTTTCTCTCATTTTACTATTTACTTTTATTTTTTTACGTTTTTTCATTTTTTTCAGAAAAAATCTATATACATATATTTCACACGAAAGTTCTCCAGTCCTGAAGGATAATTATGCTGTGTTCAAAAAATGTTGATGCAACTTTAAAAAATGTATATATCATTGAAAAAAATCAATGAGCATTTGAATTTTTTGAACATATATTTGAAAACAAAGTTCAAACATGTGTTCAAAAAAATGTTAAACATGTATGTGAAAAATGTTAAATGAATATAAAATAAATATTTCAGATATATACAAAAAATACACATTGTGTAGGAAAAAACTAGACATGAAAACTTGTATCTGAAAAAAATATTATCATTGTATTTGAAAAATATTGAACGTGAATTGAAAAAAATTCTTTATGGATACGAAAATGCACAATCTATATGTAAAAAGTACAAAAGAAAAATATATTATAAAAATGTTAATCATGTATTTGAAAATGTTGAATGTGTAAAAAATAATGTGTCATGTGTATTAAGAAAAATGTACAACATATATGAAAATGGTAGACATAGAAGACGTGTAGTTAGGCCAAATATTAATAATGTATCTTAAAATTTGTAAACTTGTATAAAAAATATTCTTAATGTATACACAAAATGTAGACATATAAGACATATATTTTTAAAATTGTTAACCATGCATTTTTAAAGTGTTAAACCTGTATGCAAAAATGTTCTTGAGTTATAGAATTTTTTTAAATTTTGAGTGAAAAATTTGACATGTGTTGAATAAAAATAAAAAGGTAATAATAAGGGAAAAAATACACCAAAGTAAACCAAAGAAAGTTGTGGAACAAAGTGAACACCAAAGAAAACCGAGAAAAGACAAACAAAAAAGAAGAAAAATAGAAACGAAAAACCTGAGGAAACAAGGTAGAACAGTCAAACTATTACTAAGTATTGGTCCTGGCAAATAATGCGGCCCTGTAGGCGAGATGCATTATGTCGCGTTAGGAGGCGACATATAGCTCAGCCACCCCAAATGACTCCAAACAATGCCCGCCTGACTGCTAATGGGCCATTGCCAATATAGCATCCCAGAGACGAGCACTAAGATGGGATCGCTATAAGCGATTTATATCATTTCCGAATCAATAATCGAACATCTACGTAACCACGTACTTACTCTTACTTAAATTCCTAATCTAATTCTTTCCCCCACCCTGATTTTCGTGGAATGGGGCCCGGGCCATTTTTTCAATCAAATCATGCCAAGCCAGCTCTCACGTAAGTCTACGTAGAATATTTACGTAGATGTAGCAAAGCCCTGTCAAGCCTGTCGAACACTTCTTTGGTTAGGTTGGCATATGGCCAGTTAGTCCTTGAGATTAAGGATCTCTTTGGTAGTAGGGAGTTTGTACCTCAGAAAATTAGTCGGTGTCAAAATAGAGTTGCCGACCGGTTGGCCAATTATAGCCGGTCTGAGCGGGCTACGGCTGTGTGGCTTGGCTCAGTTTCACCTTGTATTGAGGATCTGTGGCCTCTTGATTGTAACTCTTCAAATTTGCAATAAACTCCCTTTACCCCCGCAAAAAAAATCAAAGCCCTTTGCGAATTTGAAGGCCATCAACAATTCAGTGTACCGTGCAAGAAGCTACAACCCGACAATATCACAATGATATAATATGTTATCACACATGCAGTGCCAGAAGAGGAGTACATGTCCGCATATACGCTAGCCTGGTAACCGTACACATACTTCCAAAAGAAGTTCTCACCGAGTGAAATGCAAAGGACCATCATAATTGTGTCACAAAAGAAGTCCTCGTAGAGCATCGAGTGGTTCAGAAACCAGCTTACAGATCACGCTGAGCCTAGCGAGTTTCTCTGCATCATCATCTCCCACATGCACCAACACCGAAGTCATCTCCATTGTCGTTAGGGTTAGCGATTTTCGAATTTGGGGCAAGGGGAGTAGAGAGGAAGAAGACGGGATTTGGCCTTTTGTTGGTTTTACTGACGTGGCGTGAGGCATGCACGGATTCCAAAAAACCTAAGGGTCCTTTTCACAAATATCAACAACCACATGGCGGCACCACATAGCCCTACCGTAGACAAGACCATAGATGTTACATATTTGTGTATTCAGCTACCGTACTGGAGCATTTCTCACCTTCAGGGGTGGTTATGATACGCGCCAACAAGTTATAGGATTAACTTGTAATTTTCTCACAATTAATCGTGTAGCCATTTGTTAGCGATTTCAGGTTCAATTTGGTGGTAACTCCTATTTATCAACCAACGCAATGGGACCTCTTTAATTTTTGTTTGAGATTTAAAAATTTTGCAAACTTTAAAAAATTGTGAATTCATTTTTCTCTCTAGGAAATCATAAACTCTCATGGATTAAAAAACAATTTGTGATTTTTTAAAAACTGTACACATAATCTAAAAAAGTTCACGATTATGGAATAAATTAGGGAAATTAATAAATGTTCATGATATGCAATTTTTTTTCTGAATTTTGAATAAATGTTTGCAAAATAAAAAAATGTTCAAGATTTTTTTAAATGTTCAAAAATTCAAAAATCGTTGTGACTCACATAAAAAGTTCATCTATTAAAAAATGTATGCTGATTCAAAAAATGGTCACACATTTAACAAAAGTTTGTAAAACCTAAAAAAAGTTCATGAATTTCAAAAAAATGTTCCACAATTTCAATAATTTTTCCATTTTAAAAGAACATTTTCTATTTAAAAAAATGTTCAGGATTTTCATAAAAGATGTTCACAATTAAAAAAAATGTTTTTAAATTTATAAAAAAATGGTTGTGTATTCAAAAAGTGATCACAATTTTTAAAATGTTCGCGATTTCATAAAAACGGCCATGAATTGAAAACAGTTGTTGATTTTAAAAATGTTCATGATTGAATAAGAAATGAATGAAATGAAAATAAAATACGACGAAAACTAAAAATAGAAGAAAAAACTAACACGAAACAGAAAGGGAAAATAGAAATAAAAAAATCAAAAAAGAAGGAAAAGTGAAAAAAAGCAAAAGCAGAATAAAATCGAAATAAAAACACACACAAATAAATAAATAAATTGGTTTGGGAAGGTTCCGAAAACCGCAAAGAGCTACTAGGCCCAAAGTGCACGTATGGGCAGCTAGACCTGTGCATGGACAGCCTGGCCTGAAAGCCCGACATCCAGGTCGGGCTCAAGATTAGTTTTTCCACCCGAAGCCCGGCCTGAAAGCTCGAAGAAAAGCCCAAACAAGGAATAAATTACTATTTTATAAAAAATCTTTCCCTAATAATAAAGTACGGATTGACTCCGTGGGTTCACCGTCACAATACGCTTCTTCCAGTGAATTTGCGCTTTCAGTTTGAATTTAAAACATATACGTGAGGTGGTACTAATTCGGGGAACTGTCTGTAGTTTCGTCCGTCGTCAAAATTTCCGTAGGTCGCTGTTGTTTTAAGTCAGTTGGACTTCTCCCTGGTCCGTCTGGGCCTCAGCCCACCAAGCCGTGCCTCCCGATCTGCAAGTTAGACATAGAGGTGTTGTTCGAGAAAGTATGTAGATTTAGGAACAAGCCCATCCTGTACTACTGCTGCATTTTGCTGATGTGCTCCTGTCGCATGTGCTAATGTTTGGGCTCTTGTCGCAAAATCTGAATTATTGTTCGAAAAAATATGGGAGGTTTTATTTTATTTTATTTGTTGATATTACCGAAAATGGATCACAATGTCGAATCAACCACTGTTATGAGCTTTTAGTAGGATGGTGTGGGATACTTTGTCTTTATTTTCAGATAATCAACCCACGGTCCAGGTTTAGGTGACTAAAACATGATCAGCTTCTGAATTGGGAGCTCCACCCCATATCTCTATCCCGACACCCAGGACAGTCTGTCCTCCTCTTACTTTTCGCACTGCCAGCCCTCCTCTCCGACTTCCGGCCTTTCCCCGAGCTCCGGCTGACGCCGTGTGACGTCCATGACACCTGACGCCACCCCCGCGCCATTGCAGTTTCCATCTAGGACGGTCATAGCTTTCTCAAGCTCTGTCATCCGTTTGCATTCTAACTGTTCTGTCAATTGACCCAACAGACTGGAGGTAATTTTCTGTTTTTTTTTCACTTTGGTGTTCCATTTAGTACTAATGTTATCATGATCACAACCAGTTGACAAGACTAATCTTATGAGGAAGGAATCAATAGCGATCTCATCGAATGGGTTGTACCGCTCTGTTTTGACCTGTATTTCCAGGGCTCAGGTATGCTAAGCCTAGAAGGTACGCAATTGGTTATCCTACATCATTTCTTTCAAAGAAATTGGTTATCCTACCTCTATCCATGACAATGTCCATTTTCTTTTGGTAGTGATGATCTGCATCATGTTGTGGTTTGTAGTAAAATACATATTCCATTTGATGCGTTCACTTCTTAGTCTCAGTTGACTTCTAAACTGTTTTCCAATGTGATGTTTAATGTTCTGAATATATATTTTAATTTTTGCATCTGATGAATTGTCCAAGTGACTAATATTGTAGTACTTTGTGGCAATGCTAATAAATGATTTCAATTTTCAAGTTATGTAAATTACACCCGAAATTCTGAGACCTTTTGATTGCAGTGAATACTAAAAAGAATCTATGAAGTACAGTAAGTATCCTATGGAGCCAAAGTGCAGCCCTGTATCTGTTACTTAGAAGATTTTCTTGTGACCTGTGTTACATTCTGTTTTCTTGACTTAGTTATTTCTTCTTGATGTGCACTTGTGTTGCCATAAATTGAACAATTGCCACTTTTTCCCACGGCTGTCATTGATACAATTCAAGGACTTCTAGGCATCATTATATATTTTCTTAACTTGCTTTAATGTTGTGTATGTTTTGATGGCTTGTCAGCTGTTGGAGAGGATCACAATGTCCATGATGAAGAATAAGAATTTGAATTTGGAAAGAGGCTTTGTAATCTCTTGTTAACAAGAGTTGTTGGCGGCTAAAATCATGAAGCAACAGACTGACAAATTGTGGCCAGCATACAGGCTGGCGAAGATAGCCAATGTATTTGCAAGTTTTCTTGACTTAGATATTTTGCCATCTGGTCTTTAGATACGGACATACAGTAGATTAAATGTATAGACGTCGGCACAAACTTCAAATTTTGGGAGGTAGCAAAAATAGTTGACACAACTTTGGGAGACAAAGAGAATAGTTGTACTTGTGTACAACGAGAAGCTCCCTTTCTTTTGAAATCATAATCTGAAGTTCCAATAAAAGAGGGTACTTTTGCAAGATGTGCATTTTTTACCTTTTGAATCATACTATATTATTTCAAAAATGCTGCGCACATGACGTTTCCTGGCTGATATGCACACGACACTCTAATTGAGCGGGGTAGAAGTGTTGGCCAACTGCATCCGATGGCGGCCACAGCGTGTCGGCTATAAATCAGACACAGTTTTGTGGTTCACATGGCACTGTTCTATTATTTTCTCCCTTGCCCTCTCATTGTTTTTGATTCTTAATAATTTATATATTAATTCAAGCTTAGTTTTAACTTCAAGCCTTCAAACTTATTATTCTGCCAGGTTTACAGAGAGCTGGTGGACAGGAAGCCAATGGGCTACATTTTAGCTCTTTAATTTGTTCATGCTTATTTTGTGCTCATAAGTTTTTTCCTTTGTTTCCTAGGAGAAAGTAATAAAACAATGCCACTCCCTACTGCGGCATAGCATTAGTTACACACGTACGCTCATCCCCTCTTGAAAATTTCCAATTAGTTTAGTATTACCTTTTTATGCAGGTAAAAAAAATGTTGATTGTGTGTAGGATAAGCTGCGACATGCGTTGGATATTGTGTTGAAATAGAGGATATGGACGTATTGTGTGGGGGAGACGAGGGTGTATGTGTTTTGCGTAGAGGCCTATGTATTTATTTTCCCGTTGCAACGCACGGGCATTTAAAAATTCCAAAAATTATTATTTTAATAAAAAGGTGCACTGTTAATTTGTTTCGGGCCGGGTTCGGGATTGAAATTTTAACATAGAGGTTTTCAAAGTGAAAGGGATATGGTTGACTAGAGGGGGCGCGCGGGGGGGGGGGGGTGTTGAATAGGCAACTATCAATTTTTAGCTCTTTTAAGCAAATTAGTGTTAACAACAAATAGGTTGACTAGATATGCAACTAGGTGGATAACTTATATCTCCTTTTTATTGATCCGGTATTGTAACAAGAAAGGGTATCCCACACCTATTTCGCTAGAGGTGACTTTGGGTATCGAACCCACGAGTGGAAAATTCCCTTGAAGATGATGATGAACAGGTTCTGGCTGTGCTCGATGCTCCCCCTTATGTTGACATTTCGACAGGGTCCTCTTTATAAAATTTGTTCAGGTAGAAGACTTGCCTTCATTTTCACGCCAAACGACTGCTCATGCGAGCGCGTGCGGTCGCATGGAACACCATCTTTGACTCTGGTGGCCTTATGGCGCCTCCTGGTGACTTATTTCTTCTCCATTTTCCTTCCTTTCCTTTCTCCCACGTGGTTTCTTCCCTTTTTAGCCCATTTCCTGTGAAAAAATATCAAAGAGAGGATTTGTGGAATTCTTTGCAGTCATTAGTCATTAGAGGCAATATCGTAGCGAATATCTCTATTTTAATGAAATATTTCAGTTTAAACAAGGTTGAAATGAGTGTAAAAATATCACTCATCAACTCCTCCAAGGTTAAACTTGTTCATCCTCCAGGAACATAGAGAGAAATCCGAAGTATAAGGAATTCAGTTGTAACCAAAATAACGAGAATGTTTTGGTTCACTTACGATCGGTATGCCTAGATAGCCCTCCGCTCTTGACCTGAAAACTTATCATAGATATAGCAGTGGCATTGTTATAGTGTAAGTGTTAGTGAAGCAAAGATAATCAACACAAAGTTTCTAATCTACTAGATAAAACAACTTTGCAACACTTCATTTTCATTTAATCTAGAAAACACTTTGAAAGTGCTACTTATCGATTAGAGGGGGGTGAATAGGCGATTTTTACAAAAGTCTTCAAAACACGAGGGCTTTGAAAACAAATAGTAGAAATGAACCTATTGATATGCAATGGAACGTAGACTACACCAGACAAGCCATAGACAAGTAAGCAATGAAGTGAGAGCACGACGACTATCAACAGCTAGGTAGTATGGATCAGGTTGGAAGATAATATGAAGCCAAACAACAACAGTCTTCACACAATGAAGTCAATTAAATCATGCATGCGGGCAATGACTTCACGAAGACAAGCTGTAAGTAAAGGGAGGTAAAGGATAGAACCAGTTGCTTGGTGAGGACAAGGATTTGTTGGACCAGTTCCAGTTGCGGTGACAACTGTACGTCTGGTTAGGGAGGCTGAGATTCAACTCAGAAGACTGCATCTTCACCTTATTCCCCTTGAGCTAAGGACACACAGTCCTCGCCCAATCACTTTGGTAAGTCTTCAAGGTAGACTTCCAAACCTTCACAGACTTCGTTCACCGGCGATTCACAATGACTCTTGGATGCTCAGAACGCGACGCCTAACCGGCTGGAGGATTCACAGTCCTCAAGTGTAACAACTCTTCAGATCACACAGACATAAAAGACTTTAGTGATGCCTAACACTCTTTGGCTCTGGGTGTTTAGGGTTTTGTCCTCGCAAGGATTTCTCTCTCAAAGGCTTCGGAGGTGGGTTGCTCTCAAACGACAAAAGCCGTGTACTAACTATGAGCAGCCACCAATTTATGGTGTAGGGGGTGGGATATTTATAGCCAGGAGGCAACCCGACCTGATTTGTCCGAAATGACACTGAGCCACTAAGGAACTGACACGTGTCCAACTGTCAGATTTCAAACACACGCGGCAACTTGACTTGGGCTATAAGTAAAGCTGACTTATCCATCTCTGGATAAGATTTGCTCTCATTGTCTTCGCCTGAAGACATAGGATTTGGTTGAGCATCACTTCAGTCACTCTGACTTTGTTCACTTGGACCCCACTTAACAGTACAATGGTTCCTATGACTCAACAAAGAAGAAAAGGAAACTACGAAACAACTATGTCTTCGCACTCCATAGTCTTCATACGATGTCTTCTCATGTCATAGTCTTAAATGTGAATCACTTCACAGACCACCATTGTCTTCAATGTCTTCACACATTTTTAGGGGTCATCTATGGTAGGTAAACCGAATCAATGAGGGACTACTACCTGTGTTATCCTACAATTCTAACAAACACATTAGTCCCTTAACCAAGTTTGTCGTCAATACTCCAAAACCAACTAGGGGTGGCACTAGATGCACTTACAATCTCCCCCTTTTTGGTGATTGATGACAAACTGGTTGAAGTTTTCAACGGGGATAATGGTATGTGAAATTGTAGGGGTAAAGCATTGTCTTCATAAGTAGCAAAAGGGCCCCCCCTAAAGATGTGCATATAACTAGTTTGTTGTTGAATGCAAATGCACATGGCATGTTTTAATTGTGGAGATCCTTTTCACTTTATGAAGACAATTCATTATGCAAGTAAAGATATAACAAAGATAATGGCATGCATAATGAGAAATGGACGTCTGCGGAATGAGTTCATGCGGAATTTATCATCGCATCACAAAGTGGGAGACAGAGTGGCAGACGGCCATCAAGTTTTAAGTGTTACAACCCAAAGAACCAAATGTATCAAAAACGAGAGTTGTAACCACTTAGCAAAAAAAAAGCAACCACCCATATGGACGCGCTTGAAGACTATCAACTCATATGCTTCTCCCCCTTTTGTCAGTAAGGACCAAAAAGGTTAGAAGACATACAATGTCTACTCGTTCCCATCAGGAGTAGATGAAGGCGCAGGGTCGACGTTGACGTTCAGTGGTGCAGAGGGGCCTGGTGCAGTGTCGAGACGTGGTGAAGCCATGGCTGGTGAAGTGGCATCGTCTTCTTCTTCGATGACTCTCGCAACAACAGTTGCAGCCGAAGATGAATACTCCGAATCGTCAATTGGTGGAGTCCGACGCCAGCTTGCATTGCGAGGAGGAGTGGAGTCAAATTTGAAACCCTTAGTGAAGCCATCTTCGCGAAGATCGTCTTCAGAGCAGAGAAGTGTGAGACTCTTCCAGGACCTCCTACAGGGTTCATGAGCAACAAATGAGTTCTTGGTGGCCAAGTTTCTGATGTGATTGACGTCCACCAAGATGCTCTACATCTGACGCTTTAGCCAGTCGTGATGCCTATCTTGTTTCTAATGCAAGGCCACGAGAAGCTCTCGGTCATTGAGCACACGAGATCGCTTCCGAGGCCTTTGAGCAATGGTGCTTTCAGTGGCTTCAGTAGCTGCAAGACGAGGTGTACGTGTATTGCCAGCCAGAGGATAGACATGAGTAGCAGCAAGAACTCCTTCAATTGGTTGCGTGAAGCTTTGGCGATCAACGTTATGAAGATAAAGGGGCTCCTTGGCAGGCTCAGGGTAGATGGCCTCGACAGACATACCAACCTCAGGCAAGAAGATAAGATGGTTGCACACAGAGGGCTGATAGTTGACAGAAGAGTGAAGTTTGATTAAGTGCATCACCCATGGAGCATAAAACTTTAGGCCAAAGAGATAAATTCCTGATGCAGCAAGTTGTCTAATGAAGAAATCTTGAGCATTGAAGCTGATGCCATTCGGAATATAGAACACCAATGTCTTCATCGCGCCTTCAAGCTTGGCTGCAGGGGAATGTCCTTTGACGGGCCATAGAGTTCGCCTAACAATGTGATAAATGGTCCATGGCAGATACTCAAGGTTGTCGACAAAGAATTCCTTAGGATATTCAGCGTCTTGTGGCAGTGGCTTCATCATGCCGAGCATCTGACTCATGTTTGGCTCAGGCTTCTGAAAGATGCTCTCCAATGCATTCCTATGTAGCTGACAACCAGGTTCATAGTATTCACCTGGAGTGGGCAGGGGAGTAAGCTCGATGATATCTTGAGCTTTGGCTTCATGGTGCACATCACCTGTCATCCACTCAAGGACCCAAGTCTTCGGATCCCTGTTGTAGCCACGAATGTGAAGAGTAGCATAGAACTGCAGCAGAAGCTCTTCGTTCCAATGCTCTTTATCAGTGACAAACTACAGAAGGCCAACATCTCTGAAACAGTCTAAGACTTCTTCCAAACAGGACATTCCAACAATGGCTTCACAATCTAGACGCATGTGAGGAAAGATCCGCTCTTGATTGTATAAGACACAGGAGTAATAACTGCGCCACAGGAAGCTCCAGAAGCGATCAGATGAGATCTTTGGCTTCGAGTATGGGTTCTTGGCACTATCGAAGAATGTTTTGTGTGCCCTAAAGCTATTGACACTGAACGAGCCTTGTGACGATGCAACATCATCTTCTACATTGTCTCACGAGCAATGTCTTCAGCTATGATGGGGTCAGCAGCTGGTACTTCTTCGTCTTTAGAAGTCTCTGTGGTAGCAGGCTCGTGAACTACAAGTTGACATTCTTGGTTGGAGGAGCCAGGACGAGCAACTGAGATGGGCTCAACCACAAGTGGTTCTGTGGCAGCAGCACACTCTTTCCATGAAGATTTTGTCTTCGGCTTCTTGGTTGATGGAGCACCATCAGAGGCATCCTTGTGCTTTCGCTTCTTGGCATCAGCTTAAGCTGCCTTGGTTTTCTTCAGCTCTGAAGCTGCTGAGGGGACCTTAGGCTTCGAGCCTGTCATGCCGGCAGGGAAGACAATGCTAGGTGCATCCTGCCTTGGTGCTTCAGTGTGTGTTGCAACAGACTTCTTCTTGTGTTTGGCGGACATCCTTGGATCGATGCCAGGACGCCCCAGTGCCTTGCGCTTCTCAGCCTCATTGTGCGCTTGAACACATTTCTCGGCGAAGTATTCCATCCACTCTTTTAAGCCTTTGGCTTCCTCACGTTTCTGGTGAAACTGCTCCTTGAGGTTATGCAGCATCTGCTTGAAGTTTTGAACAACAACAACGCTAAGCTTTGCCATGTGCTTCTTGAACTGAGCTTTCTCAAAATCAATTTTGTTCTTCAGCTCGACGATCTTCTGAGCCAAGGCCAGCTCATTTGCAATGGCTCCGTGGAAGGTGACGCTGATGTCCACTGGCAGCTGAAGATCATCGATGCTGATGCTCTGGTCATTGAACCACTCATCAATGTAGCTATTCAGAATTTCTACATCAAAAAGGGGTAGATCGTTGAAGATCTCTGCCTCTTGCTTGCTCTTGATTAGAAGATCAAGAGCATCATTACCAAAGTCTTTGTCGCTTGACAGATCAATGGTTTCATCTTCGTTCCTCAGAACGGCAGCTGGAGTCAGTTCATGCCCAGAAGTCTTCATGGGCTTCTCCTTCTTCTTGGAGATGCGAGATAGATCTTCCGACTGCACACTAGATTCAGGAGGTGCAGTGGCCATTGGCGCATGCAAAACTTTCGGTGCGGCAGAGGGCTTTGAAGCCTTTGATTGCTTTTGCTTCTGCTTCGGTGGGGCTGGCGCATCTTCAGAATCTGCGTCACCAGCTGAGTGGTCCACTATATCCCCTTGGATAACAATATGAGTGATGAGACCTTCGAGGTTGTAGAAGGGGTCGATCACATTTGGATTGGCATCGCGTGTGCCGTCAGCCCGTGGAGCAGATGGACTAGGGTTGAAGTCGAGGCCAAACTGCTTCTTGTTCTTTTTGGCAGACTCTTTGGCAAACTAAAAGTTGCGCTTGAAGATTTGTCATCGTGACACCATAGAAAACTAGATGGGTCGGCATCTTTAGGCTGTGGTCCTCAGACCATGCAAGGATAGAAGCCTTGAGCAATAGCTTCGGGCTTGGACTTGGGCTGCAGACCTCTGTATATAATATCTCCCCATGGTCACTTGGTGGCATTCTTTTCTACATACTCAGCGGTCAAAAATTTGTACTTGAACCATTCTTCTGCCCAATATCTTCGAATCCATTGGATTCTGGTCTTGCGCTCACCATACGTTTCTTCAGGATCTGATTTGTATGTTTTAAAGAGATCTGGTGGCAAGTCCTTGGATGTATCCCCACGGCGCTGCCTGCCGCCCTTCCTAGATGATTTCTCAGTGGCCATAGTATTCAAGCTGAAAGGCTTCAAAACTGTGAATGGCTTCCGTCTGCTGGTCAAACAGGAACTGGCTTCAGGAGAATTGATGTGCCACTGTAAGAACTCTGCAAATGAATGTAGACTATGAGAACCGAGGGATTCTCCCACGGACATGTACCTGTGACAACATTAGAGGTGCGAGGGAAGGGGAAGAGGTCATATGCATTCTCAGAAGATTTTGAAGATAAATCAGTTTGAAGACATTAACCTTATAGTGCAAAGACATTCACTTATTTGATGAGAGTTGGTTCCAGATTTGTACAAATCCAAGAATAAGTACAAGTGAGGAATCTAACTAGTAGTGAAGCATAAGTGAACATACTTGGCATGATATGAGATGCAAACAAGATAGATCCAGATTTGCAAACTTAGAAACCACTTCTGGTTGAAGTGGAAGGATCTGATGGATCAAAGGGGCAATAAAAGTGAGATTTAATTACCACACGAAGAACTGCTAGACGAAGTTGGGGGGGGGGGGTGGCCGAGCAGTTCAATCTCCCGTGCCCTAACTTGGCGATGGAAGACACCTACGACAGCGGCGGAGAGGACGAGGTCTGCGGCCGGCGTGAAGACGGCGTCAAAGATGTCGCGACAGCTAAGCGCTTCACCTCCGGCGTCGTAGCGAGCTAGCGGAGGCGCTAGGGTTTTGGTGTGAGGAGAGAAGGTGGAAGAAGAGATAATGACCGCGGTGAGGTGTGTATTTATAGGGACAGGGATGACACATCGTTATTACGCAGGTGCCCCTGGCGGTTCACATCTGAAGGACACGTGGCATGCATGCAAAACATTGGAAGTTGTTCCATGTTTCCACCCACACCAGGATTGTCGGGTGGTCGTTTCGGCTTCTTCGGGTTTCAGGAAAAAAGGATATAGCATTAAAACAGATTCAATTTTGTCTCTGTGTCTTCTGCTGACAAGGACTTAGAGAAGACAATCGACAGATTCCATAGAATGCATATGATTTGGATAGATAGAATCTGAGGTAGAAACATAGAGGGGGTTAGGGTCCGATCACATTCACTTAGATCAAAAAGATTTAAACATGAATACATAGCTATAAGTGAATGCTATAGAGGACAGAACACAAATGTATATATATACCAGTATGAGACCAAATCAATTACTGTGAAGATAATCATGAGATCAAATCAGTATAGAAGACAAACCAAATGCGAATACCATGCAAATGTGACGCCAATAAAAACACTTCAAATAAGAGTTTGGTGGTGGCGTTACCCACCATATAGAAAGTATTAGACCCAGACACGGCGCACAATTATCGTGGCGCTCCGAAGTCAATTTCCGCATTAATGTATTCACACTTAGAGTGTATGTCTTCATTATTTGAAGATATACGTTACTTCGTGTGTCGCACATCTAAGTCATCACATGCATAAGCGTTAGGATGTGTGTCCGATTACAGGACATTCGAGGATTCTAAGATATTTAGCTCACACCGCAACTTGCAAAACCTTTTCTCATCTAAGGGTTTTGTGAAGATATCTGCCAATTGCTCTTCAGTGTTGATGTGAATGATATCAATATCTTCCTTCATGACATGATCTCTGAGAAAGTGATGACGGATCTGAATGTGATTTGTCTTCGAATGCTGAACTGGGTTGTTGGCAATCTTGATGGCACTTTCATTGTCGCAGTAGAGTGGCACATGCTTCAGATGGATGCCATAGTCCTTGAGAGTTTGCTTCATCCATAGAAGCTGAGCGCAACAAGATCCAGCAACAATGTATTCAGATTCAGCAGTGGAGAGAGACACACAGTTCTGCTTCTTTGAAGACCAAAAGACAAGAGATCGTCCAAGAAAGTGACATGTGCCTGATGTAGACTTGCGATCAACCTTGTCACCAGCATAATCAGCATCTGAGAATCCAACTAGATCAAACTCTGAGCCCTTTGGATACCATAATCCTAGTGTTGGGGTGTAAGCCAAATATCAAAGAATTCGCTTCATAGTTAAGTGATGCAACTCCTTTGGTGCCGCTTGGAATCGGGCACACATGCAAACACTAAGCATGATATCTGGCCTAGATGCACACAAATAGAGTAAAGAACCAATCATGGAGTGGTATACCTTTTGATCAAACTCTTTACCATTGTCGTCGGGGCCCAGATGACTTTTGGTTGGCATTGGCGTCGTGTATCCCTTGCAGTCTTGCATTCCAAACTTCTTCAGGCAATCTTTGAGGTATTTCTCTTGAGATATGAAGATGCCGTTGCTTTGCTGACAGATTTGAAGACCAAGAAAGAACTTCACCTCACCCATCATGGACATCTGATATTGCTCTTGCATCATGTGTCCAAACTCATCACTGTATCTTTTGTCAGTGCAACCGAAGATAATGTCATCCACATAGATCTGGCACACAAACAGTTCACCATCGTATGTCTTCATGAAGAGAGTGGGATCTAGGGAACCAGGTTTGAAGCCTTTGCTCTTCAAGAAGTCTTTAAGTGTGTCATACCAAGCACGCGGGGCTTGTTTGAGGCCATACAGTGCCTTGTTGAGCTTGTAAACCATATCATGATGTTTTGGATCTTCAAAGCCACGTGGTTGTGCAACATATACTTCTTCTTCAACCTTGCCATTGAGAAAGGCACTCTTCACATCCATCTGATACAAAAGGATGTTGTGGTGGTTGGCATAGGCTAGCAGAATGCGAATGGCTTCAAGCCTTGCCACCGGAGCAAATGTTTCATCGAAGTCAATCCCTTCAACTTGAGTGTATCCTTGAGCAATGAGACGAGCCTTGTTTCTGGCAACTTGACCATGCTCATCTTGTTTGTTGCGATAGATCCATTTTGTGCCTATGATATTGTGCTTACGAGGATCAGGACGCTTGACCAGTTCCCATACATTGTTCAACTCGAACTGTTGAAGCTCTTCTTGCATAGCTTGAATCCATTCAGGTTCCATGAAGGCTTCAGCAACTTTCTTGGGTTCAGATATGGAGACAAATGCAAAGTGCCCACAGAAATTTGCTACCTGTGTTGCTCTTGAACGAGCAAGGGGACCTAGTGCATTGATGCTGTCAATTATCTTCTCAATCTGTACTTCATTTGCAACACGAGGATGAACTGGACGAAGATTTTGCCCTTGCTGATCATCGTCTTCCTCTTCAGCATTGGCTTCAAGCTGAGTAGAGTCTTCAGGTTAATTTGGTGTAGAAATGATAAGTTCCTCTTCAACCTGTTCCTCTGAAGGTACGATTTCTCCAGTACCCATAAGCTTGATGGATTCACTCGGTGAGACTTCATCTAGCACATTTGGCAGGTGCTCTCTTTGCGAGCCATTAGTTTCATCGAACCGTACATCCACAGTTTCAACCACTTTATAGTGAAAGAGGTTGAAGACTTTGTAGGAGTGCGAATACTTTCCGTAACCAAGCATAAAACCTTCATGTGCTTTCGGTGCAAATTTTGAAGTGTGATGCGGATCTTTGATCCAGCACCTAGCACCAAATACTCTTAAGTAGCTTATGTTTGGCTTCTTACCTGTCAGTAGCTCATATGATGTCTTCTTTAGAAGCTTGTGAAGATAAACACGGTTGATGACATGGCATGCAGTATCAATAGCTTCAGGCCAGAACTTCCTTGGAGTCTTGTACTCATCAAGCATCATCCGAGCCATCTCAATGAGTGTCCTGTTCTTGCACTCCATGATGCCATTCTGCTGAGGTGTGTATGGAGCAGAGAACCCATGAGTGATGCCCAATGTATCAAGATAGGTGTCGAGGCCGGTGTTCTGGAACTCTGTGCCGTTGTCACTTCTGATGTGCTTGATCTTGATGCCATAGTTCGTCATGGCATGATTGGCAAATCGTCTGAAGACATCCTGCACTTCAGTCTTGTAGAGAATTATATGCACCCAGGTATATCTAGAGTAATCATCAACAATAACGAACCCATAGAGACAAGCAGTGGTAGTAAGTGTGGAGTAATTAGTAGGGCCGAATAGGTCCATGTGAAGCAGCTCGAAAGGACGTGATGTCGTCATGATTGTCTTCGAAGGATGCTTGACCCTAGTCATCTTCCCGGCTTCGCAGGCACCACACAGATGATCCTTTTTGAACTTGACGCCCTCGATGCCTACGGCATGCTTCTTCTTCACGAGAGTGTACAAGTTCCTCATGCCAGCATGCCCTAGCCTCCGATGCCAGAGCCAACACTCTAAAGCTTTTGCTAGAAGACATACGGCCAACTGTGGTCCTGCTGAGAAATCTACCATGTACATATCACCTTTTCGGTACCCTTCAAAGACTAGAGACTTGTCAGATTCCATTAGAACAAGGCGACGATATTTTCCAAATATCACAATCATGTTCAAGTCACAAAGCATTAAGACAGACATTAAGTTGAAACCAAGGGATTCAACAAGCATCACTTTATCCATGTGCTGATCCTTTGAGATTGCAACTCTACCTAGACCCAATACCTTGCTTTTGCCAGTGTCAGCAAATGTGATGTGACTCTTGTCAGATGGACGTAAGGTTGAGTCCATGAGAAGACTTCGATCGCCAATCATGTGGTTAGTGCATCCACTGTCAATAATCCATTCTGAAGCAGCTGGTGTCATACCCTACAGTGCAGTTAGGGGGATAGGCTTCACGAAGGGTATTGTGAAGCATAAACATTTGACGAGCAAGTGGATTATGAAAACTCAGATCCAGGTTAGGACTGATAGGATGATTGGCAAGCGACTCAGGAACAAAATACATAGTAAGACCATTTGGGCATTTATCTTGCGCCCCACAATATGTTTTAGGTCTCCAGCAATAGCATCTGACACCTTTGATTTCCGGCTGGAGACCCTTCCCTGCAAAAGAGGGTTAAGTTTTCTTAACCACCCACATTTTCAGGGGTGGCTTCGAAGCAATGAGTCTAAGTGCAACATCTGAGAACTTTGGCTTTGGAGCCCTAGAAAATAGTCTTGCGGGAGGTGAATAATACTCATAAGAATAGGCAGAATAGTTCTTGGTCTTATGAACATGACAGTTCGATGAAACACGCTCATATTCATAGGCCTGAGTATGGTTACCCTGCAAAACATTAGTGTTAGGGTGACTCTAGTGAGTCCTCTGTCTGTATGAAGCCTTTGGTCTGGGGTTTGTCTTCTTCCCAGGTGGTGTCATGATGACATTCACCTGAAGATTTTCAAGACAACTCTTGGGCACCCAGATCTTCTTCAAAGGTGGTCCATTCCTACAGTTAGTACCAATATACCTGGCAAACACTTCACCATTCTGATTCTTAAACAGTATATAGTTTGCATCAAATGATTCATCAATGACAATCGGTTAGCACAAATGAAGCCATATAAGGTAGATGAATCCACTGAAGGTCCCTTTGTAGCAACCCATGTGGTTTTGGGGTACTGCTCAGGCTTCCAGTAAGAACCATCAACGTTCATTTTCCTCTCGAACCCAACACCCTCTTTCCTAGGGTTTCGGTTCAGAATCTGTTTCTTGAGGACATCACATAGTGTCTGATGCCCTTTGAGACTTTTGTACATTCCTGTCTCAAGCAATGTCTTCAACCTGGCATTCTCATCACCAATAGTAGTGGTATCCTCAGCAGAGGGTTAGTTACCACATCAACAGTTAAAGATATTGCAACAGTAGTAGCAGTAGAACATCTAGCAACAGAAGTAGCGTTATCACGCTCAAGGCATTTTAGACATGGTGGTTCAAATCCTTCCTGAGCGGAACTGATCTGTTGAGCGCGAAGTGATTCATTCTCCTTTTGAAGATCTTCATGAGCCGATCTCAAGTTCTCAAGCTCTTGCTTCCTTTGAAGATAATCATAGGAGAGCTTTTCATGAGTAGTTGAGAGAGTTTCATGACGACTTTCAAGTTCTTCGTACTTATCATGAAGATTTTTAATGTATTCAATTAAGGACTAAGTTCGAGTCATTTCCGCGTCCAACAGGTCATCACTTTTGTCTAACAGTTTTTGAATATGTTCCATAGCAGTCTGTTGCTGTGTTGCAATTTTAGCAAGTGTTTTGTAGCTAGGTTTAGATTTACATTCAGAGTCATCTTCACTTGATGTTTGATAGTGAGCATCGTGTGAGTTTACCTTGGCACCACGTGCCATGAAGCAAAAGGTGGGTGCAGAGTCATCCTCATCATTAGCATCAGCGTTGGTGAAGAGGCCATCGTCTTCAGTGTTGAAGATGGACTTGTCGATGTATGCTGAAGCTAAGGCCAGGCTTGCCATGCCTGAATCAGATTCCTCTTCAGACTCCATCTCCACCTCCTCATATGCAGACTCCTCCTCTGAATCCATCTCCTTGCCAACAAACGCATGAGCCTTGCTAGATGAGCTCTTCTTGTGTGATGAAGACTTCAACGAAGACTTGGAAGAAGACTTTGAGGATTTCTTCTTCTTCTTGTCATCAGAATCATATTCCTTGCTCTTCTTCTTCTTATTCTCATTGTCCCATTGAGGACATTCAGAGATGTAGTGACTAGGTTTCTTGCACTTGTGGCACGTTCTCTTATTGTAGTCATGGGAGGAAGCTTCATCATTTCTTGAGATGGATCTTGAAGACTGTCTGGAGCCTTTCTTCCTGGTGAAACTTTGGAACTTCTTCACGAGCATGGCAAGTTCCTTTCCAATGTCTTCAGGATCCTCAGAACTGCAGTCAGATTCTTCTTCAGATGAGGAAACAACCTTTGCCTTCAGAGCACGAGCTCGGCCATAGTTGGGACCATAGATATCTCTTTTCTCAGATAGCTGGAACTCATGTGTGTTGAGCCTCTCAAGTATGTCAGATGGATCGAGAGTCTTGAAGTCAGGGCATTCTTGAATCATCAGGGCCAGGGTGTTAAATGAGCTATCGAGTCATCTCAAGAGTGTCTTGACGATTTCATGCTTGGTGATCTCAGTGGCGCCGAGTGCATGAAGCTCATTTGTGATGTCAGTGAGGCAATCAAACATCAGCTGAACATTCTCATTGTCATTTCTCTTGAAGCGGTTGAAGAGATTGTGAAGAACACTGATCCTCGAGTCTCTCTGGGTTGAGACGCCTTCATTGACCTTGGAGAGCCAGTCCCGGACTAGCTTCGCAGTTTCCAGAGCACTCACACGGCCATACTATCCTTTGGTCAGATGACCACAGATGATGTTCTTGGCAGTAGAATCCAACTGAATGAACTTCCTGACATCGGCTGGGGTGACTCCTTCACTGGCCTTGGGAACGCCATTCTTGATGACATACCAGAGGTCGACATCAATGGCTTCAAGATGCATGCGCATCATATTCTTCCAGTAGGGGTAATCAGTGCCATCGAAGAGAGGGCATGCAATGGAGACTTTGATTATCCCTGCAGTCGACATAGCTAAAACTCCAGGTGGTTAAACCGAATCACACAGAACAAGTGAGCACCTTGCTCTGATACCAATTGTAAGTGCTAGTTATCGACTAGAGGGGGGGGGGTTAATAGGCGATTTTTACGAAAGTCTTCAAAATACGAGGGCTTTGAAGACAAACAGTAGAAATGAACCTATTGATATGCAGCGGAAGGTAGACTACACCATACAAGCCATAGACAAGTAAGCAATGAAGTGAGAGCACAACGACTATCAGCAGCTAGGTAGTATGGATCAGGTTGGAAGATAGTATGAAGCCAAATAACAACAATCTTCACACAATGAAGTCAATCAGATCATGCATGCGGGCAATGACTTCACAAAGACAAATTGTAAGTAAAGAGAGGTAAAGGATAGAACAGTTTCTTGGTGAGGACAAGGATTTGTTGGACCAGTTCCAGTTGCTGTGACAACTGTACGTCTGGTTAGGGAGGCTGGGATTCAACTCAGAAGACCGCGTCTTCACCTTATTCTCCTTGAGCTAAGGACACACAATCCTCGCCCAATCACTCTGGTAAGTCTTCAAGGTAGACTTCCAAACCTTCACATACTTCGTTCACCGGCAATCCACAATGACTCTTGGATGCTCAGAACACGACGCCTAACCGGCTCGAGGATTCACATTCCTCAAGTGTAACAAGTCTTCAGATCACGCAGATAGAAAGACTTCAGTCATGCCTAACACTCTTTGGCTCTGGGTGTTTAGGGCTTTGTCCTCGCAAGGATTTCTCTCTCAAAGGCTTCGGAGGTGGGTTGCTCTCAAACGACAAAAGCCGTGTACTAACTCTGAGCAGCCACCAATTTATGGTGTAGGGGGTGGACTATTTATAGACAGGAGGCAACCCGACTTGATTTGTCCGAAATGACCCTCGGTCACTAAGGAACTGACACGTGTCCAAGGTCAGATTTCAAACACACACGACAGCTTGACTTGGGTTACAAGTAAAGCCGACTTATCCAGCTCTGGGTAAGATTTGCTCTCATTGTCTTCGCTCGAAGACATAGGATTTGGTTGAGCATCACTTCAGTCACTCTGACTTTGTTCACTTGGACCCCACTTAACAATATGGTTGTTCCTATGACTCAACAAAGAAGAAAAGGAAACTATGAAACAACTATGTCTTCGCACTACATAGTCTTCATATGATGTCTTCTCATGTCATAGTCTTCAATGTGAATCACTTCACAAACCACCATTGTCTTCAATGTCTTCACACATTTTTAGGGGTCATCTCTGGTAGGTAAACCGAATCAATGAGGGACTACTACTTGTGTTATCCTGCAATTCTCACAAACACATTAGTCCCTCAACCAAGTTTGTCGTCAATACTCCAAAACCAACTAGGGGTGGCACTAGATGCACTTACACACTTTCTTGTCGGGAATGCACGGAAGAGTTTCTTAAGATAGAGCCATGAAAACACAAGTTAGGGAGTAGAACAATTTGAAATATAGGACACTGTGGTGAACAATTTGAATAATATCCTTATTGTAGTATAGTGAGAGCAGAGTATATGACACACACCATAAGTAGGTGACGTCAATATTTCACCCGTAGGAGTATTCAACTTTTAATGGTCAAGATAAATGAGCATAGCTGCATTTCACTGAAGATGCTCTAGCCATAGTGTGAAATTCATTTGGAAAATCGGAAAACACAGGGTTATTATACCATTGCCTTTGGAATTGAACACATATAACCAGAACAACTGAAATATGTTTCCATAATTCTTCATGGTACACAGCCAAATTGTAAATTATTAATATATTTCATTACTTATTTGAATCTATAAAGGAATTTTTGGACTCCACTAATAACATCAACACTATAATCCCATGATGCATACTGTATACAGTTTCTAGAGCATATGTAAGTAAAATGCAAACATTGGATCATGATGCAGGGACAGGTAAAAAATTCCTTGCTTTGTGAGGCAAAACTACCCTTTCATTAGTCATGTAGAACATTCACTTTTTATCACTTAGCTAATACATCATGCAACAACAGAAATCCAAATTAGCAGGGAAAGCAAATTCTTGCATCATCAATTCCCTATTGCTCCTCCCTCACTTACTCAGATCCAATATCATCCCCTCCTACAACAAGGAATCATCAGTCAGACATGAGAATGTGCAGAACTGTGTATGTCAGGGAGGAAAAATAGATCAGAGAAAGAGATGTACCGACTTGTTGCATCCATCACCGACCAAAGCTGTGGATCTATTAGTGCCCGGCCTCCATTCCATACCAATAACTCGCATCGCTGGTTTGGTGGCCAGTGCCTCACCGGCGGCAACAACGGCGAGTGGCGACCGAGTGGGGGATTGACGGTAGCGAAGCGCAGGATCGGTGAGCGGCACATTCTGGAGGATCGGCTGCGGAGGCCAAGTTGGAGGATCGGCGGCGGATGCCAAGTTTAGGATCAATGCCGGCGGCCGAGTACAGGCGGCGGGCGGCGATCGATTGGAGAGGCAGGGGCCCATGCTCATGTTCATGGGGCGTCACAGGAGGAGCGGGGGTGCGTGGTGCGGGGGCAGCGGCCGAGCGAAGGTCATGGGGGATTAGATCGGTCGCGCGTGGTGCGGGGTTGTTTTTTCTTACGAAGGGCCAGGGATTAGTGGTGGATGGATTAGTGGCTTGCTAGCGTTAAGCATAGAGACACCATGAACCATTAGATCATGTTATTAGGTGTCTGAGATGATTTGGATCTGCCCCATCTCATGCTTTTATAGGGGTAATAGATGCTCACGTTGGTGGGGTAGTTTTGCCTTATCGCGTTGGTTTTCCCCGAAGAGGAAGGGATGATGCAGCAAAGTAGCGTAAGTATTTCCCTCAGTTTTTGAGAACCAAGGTATCAATCCGGTAGGAGGCTACGCGCTAGTCGCTCGTACCTGCACAAAACAAATAAATCCTCGCAACCAATGCGATAAGGGGTTGTCAATCCCTACACGGCCACTTACGAGAGTGAGATCTGATAGATATGATAAGATAATATTTTTGGTATTTTTATGATAAAGATGCAAAGCAAAATAAAAGCAAAGTAAAAGCAAAGGAAATAACTAAGTATTGGGAGATTAATATGATGAAGATAGAGCCGGGGGCCATAGGTTTCACTAGTGGCTTCTCTCGAGAGCATAAGTATTCTACGGTGGGTGAATGACTTACTGTTGAGCAATTGACAGAATTGAGCATAGTTATGAGAAATCTAAGTATGATCATGTATATAGGCATCACGTCCGAGACAAGTAGACCGACTCCTGCCTGCATCTACTACTATTACTCCACTCATCGACATCTATCCAGCATGCATCTAGAGTATTAAGTTAATGAAAATAGAGTAACACCTTAAGCAAGATGACATGATGTAGAGGGATAAACTCATGCACTATGATGAAAACGCCATCTTGTTATCCTCGATGGCAACAATACAATACGTGCCTTGCTGCCCCTACTGTCACTGGGAAAGGACACCGCAAGATTGAACCCAAAGCTAAGCACTTCTCCCATTGCAAGAAAGATCAATCTAGTAGGCCAAACCAAACTGATAATTCGAAGAGACTTGCAAAGATAACCAATCATACATAAAAGAATTCAGAGAAGATTCAAATATTGCTCATAGATAGACTTGATCATAAACCCACAATTCATCGGTCTCAACAAACACACCGCAAAAAGGAGATTACACTGAATAGTTCTCCACAAGAGAGGGGGAGAACATTGTATTGAGATCCAAAAAGAGAGAAGAAGCCATCTAGCTACTAACTATGGACCCGTAGGTCTAAGGTGAACTACTCACACTTCATCGGAGGGGCTATGGTGTTGATGTAGAAGCCCTCCGTGATCGATACCCCCTCCAGCGGAGCTCCGGAACAGGCCCCAAGATGGGATCTCGTGGATACAGAATGTTACGGCGGTGGAATTAGGTTTTTGGCTCCGTATCTGAACGTTTGGGGGTACGTAGGTATATATAGGAGGAAGGAGTACGTCGGTGGAGCAACAGGGGGCCCACGAGGGTGGAGGGCGCTCCTGGCGGGGGGGGGGGGTAGGCTTGCCCCCTACCTTGTGGCCTCCTCTTTTGTGTCTTGACATAGGGTCCAAGTCTCCTGGGTCTTGTTCGTTGAGAAAATCACGTTCCCGAAGGTTTCATTCCATTTGGACTCCATTTTATATTCCTTTTCTTCGAAACCCTAAAACAGGCAAAAAAAAGCAATTCTGGGCTAGGCCTCCGGTTAATAGGTTAGTCCCAAAAATAATATAAAAGTGGACAATAAAGCCCAGTAATGTCCAAAACAGTAGATAATATAGCATGGAGTAATAAAAAATTATAGATACGTTGGAGACGTATCATGCATTGAATACTATGAGAAGTTTGATACTTGATAATTGTTTTGAGATATGGAGATGGTGATATTAGAGTCATGCTAGTTGAGTAGTTGTGAATTTGAGAAATGCTTGTGTTGAAGTTTGTGATTCCCGTAGCATGCACGTATGGTGAACCGTTATGTGATGAAGTCGGAGCATGATTTATTTATTGATTGTCTTCCTTATGAGTGGCGGTCGGGGACGAGTGATGGTCTTTTCCTACCAATCTATCCCCCTAGGAGCATGCGCGTAATACTTTGTTTCGATAACTAATAGATTTTTGCAGCAAGTATGTGAGTTCTTTATGACTAATGTTGAGTCCATGGATTATACGCACTCTCACCCTTCCACCATTGCTAGCCTCTCTAATATCGTGCAAATTTCTCAGGTATCATACACCCACCATATACTTTCCTCAAAACAGCCACCATACCTACCTATTATGGCATTTCCATAGCCATTCCGAGATATATTGCCATGCAACTTTCCACCGTTCCGTTATTATGACACGCTTCATCATTGTCATATTGCTTGCATGATCATGTAGTTGACATTTTTTTCATGGCAAAGCCACCATTCATAATTCTTCATACATGTCACTCATGTATCATTGCACATCCCGGTACACCGCCAGAGGCATTCACATAGAGTCATATTGTGTTCTAAGTATTGAGTTGTAAGTAAAAGAAGTGTGATGATCATCATTATTAGAGCATTGTCCCAAGTGAGGAAAGGATGATGGAGACTATTATTCCCCCACAAGTCGGGATGAGACTCCGGACGAAAAAAAAGAAGAGAAAAGAGGCCAAAAATAAAAAAGGAAAGAAGGCCCAAATAAAAAAAATGAGAGAAAAAGAGAGAAGGGACAATGCTACTATCCTTTTCCCACACTTGTGCTTCAAAGTAGCACCATGTTCTTCATATAGAGAGTCTCTTATGATATCACTTTGATATACTAGTGGGAATTTTTCATTATATAACTTGTCTTGTATATTCCAATGATGGGCTTCCTCAAAATGCCCTAGGTCTTCATGAGCAAGCAAGTTGGATGCACACCCACTTAGTTTCTTTTGTTGAGCTTTCATATACTTATAGCTCTTGTGCATCCGTTGCATGGAAATTCCTACTCACTCACATTGATATCTATTGATGGGCATCTCCATAGCCCGTTGATACTCCTAGTTGATGTGAGGCTATCTTCTCCTTTTTGTCTTCTCCACAACCACCATTCTATTCCACCGATAGTGCTATATCCATGGCTCACGCTCATATATTGCGTGAAGATTGAAAAAGTTTGAGAATATCAAAAGTATGAAACAATTGCCAGGCTTGTCATCGGGGTTGTGCATGATTTAAATATTTTGTGTGGTGAAGATAGATCATAGCCAGACTATATTATTTCGTAGGGATAACTTTCTTTGGCCATGTTATTTTGAGAAGACATAATTGCTTAGTTAGTATGCTTGAAGTATTATTATTTTTATGTCAATATTAAACTTTTATATTGAATCTTTCAGATCTGAACATTCATGCCACAATAAAGAAAAATTACATTGAGAAATATGTTAGAAATCATTCCACATCAAAAATTCTTCTTTTATCATTTACCTACTCGAGGACGAGCAGGAATTAAGCTTGGGGATGCTTGATACGTCTCCAACGTATCTATAATTTTTGATTGCTCCATGCTATTATATTATCTATTTTGGATGTAAATGGGCTTTATTTTACACTTTTATATCATTTTTGGGACTAACCTACTAACCGGAGGCCCAGCCCAAATTGTTGTTTTTTTGGCCTATTTTAGGGTTTTGCCGAAAAGCAATATCAAGCGGAGTCCAAACGGAATGAAACCTTCAGGAACGTGATTTTCTCAACAAACGTGATCCAGGAGACTTGGAGTGGGCGTCAAGAAACAACTTAGGAAGCCACGAGGCAGGGGGGCGCGCCTACCCCCCTGGGCGCACCCTCCACCCTCGTGGGCCCTCTGTTGCTCCACCGACGTACTTCTTCCTCCTATATATATCCACGTACCCCCCAAACATTCAGGAGCACAACGAAAACCTAATTCCACCACTGCAACCTTCTGTACCTGAGAGATCCCATCTCGGGGCCTTTTTCGGAGCTCCGCTGGAGGGGGCATTGATCACGGAGGGCCTCTACATCAACTCCATTGCCTCTTCAGTGATGTGTGAGTAGTTTACTTCAGACCTACGGGTCCATAGTTATTAGCTAGATGGCTTCTTCTCTCTCTTTGGATCTCAATACAAAGTTCTCCTCGATCTTCTTGGAGATCTATTCGATGTAATCTTCTTTTGAGGTGTGTTTGTCAAGATCCAATGAATTGTGGGTTTATGATCTAGATTATCTATGAACAATATTTGATTCTCATCTGAATTCTTTTATGTATGATTGGTTTATCTTTGCAAGTCTCTTCGAATTATCAGTTTGGTTTGGCCTACTAGATTGATCTTTCTTGCAATGGGAGAAGTGCTTAGCTTTGGGTTCAATCTTGCGGTGCTCGGTCCCAGTGACAGAAAGGGAACCGACACATATTGTATTGTTGCCATCAAGGACAAAAAGATGGGGTTTATATCATATTGCATGAGTTTATCCCTCTACATCATGTCATCTTCCTTAAAACATTACTCTGTTCTTATGAACTTAATACTCTAGATGCATGCCGGATAGCGGTCGATGTGTGGAGTAATAGTAGTAGATGCAGAATCGTTTCGGTCTACTTGTCTCGGACGTGATGCCTACATACATGATCATACCTAGATATTCTCATAACCATGCTCAATTCTATCAATTGCTCGACAGTAATTCGTTTACCCACCGTAATACTTATGCTCTTGACAGAAGCCACTAGTGAGACCTATGGCCCCCGGGTCTATCTTCGATCGTATTAATCTTCCAACACTTAGTTATTTCCTTTTCCATTATTTTACTTTTCATCTTTATTTCTCTTTATCATAAAAATACCAAAAATATTATCTTATCATATCTATCAGATCTCACTCTCGTAAGTGACCTTGAAGGGCTTGACAACCCCTTTATCGCATTGGTTGCGAGGTTCTTAGTTTTTTGTGTAGGTGCGTGGGACTTGAGCGTGATCTCCTACTGGATTGATACATTGGTTCTCAAAAACTGAGGGAAATACTTACGCTACTGATACGTCCATTTTGCATCATGCTTTTATATCAATATTTATTGCATTATGGGCTGTTATTACACATTATATCACAATACTTATGCCTATTCTCTCTTATTTTACAAGGTTTCACTACAAAAAACGACACATCCGTGACATTTTGGGCCGAACAATTTTTTTTCTGTCATACATATGACACTTCTATGACGATAATTGTGACAAAACCCGGTATCATCATAGATGTGGTGGGCTCCTACTTCTATGGCAAAAAATCATGACAGAAAATGGGCTTTTCGTCCTGGGCGGGCCGGAGACGCAGCTGCATGACATTCTTTGGGCCATCCATGACGGAAAAAACCATGGTAGAAGCGAGGGGGAGGAAAATTTTGGGGAGTTCCTGGTTACGGTGGGAGGTCGGGGGCCGAGCGATGCGCGTTTCTCTTGTACACGTACGCGCATGTGTGCGAGGCGTTGACTCTAACTGAACCCCAGCGAGGCATTGGGCTCTAAATGAACCCGAGCGATTGCACTACAGGCTACGCGTTACTGAACCCAAGCGATCGATCGATGGCTGTTAACTGAACCCGATCGAGCGATTCCTTCGCTACTGCTGCTAACTGAAGCCGATCGATGCTTCCTCTGGGATGAACAGTGAGCATTGCGGGGGGGGGGGGTGGTTTGGTTGAACAGTGAGCGGTGACGTTGCCTCTGGATGAACAGGACCCCGTGGTGTGGTGGAGGGCTGGATGAACAGTAGACGATGGAGGGGTGCCCGTGGGGGGGTGGTTGAATAGGACCCCGTGGTGTGGAGGGCTGGATGAACAATAGACGGTGGAGGGGTGCCCATGGAGGGGTGGTTGAACAGGACCCCGTGGTGTGGAGGGCTGGATGAACAGGAGCCCGTGGAGGCTGGAGGAGGTCGACGGTAGCCCGTGGAGGCTGGAGGAGGTCGACGTGGAGATGAACAATATCCCGTGGAGTCCCGTTTTGCGGTACGCCAGACCCCTCCCGATGAACAGGACCCCCGTTTCGACCGTAGCGCTCCAACACAAGTCCGTTTTGTCCGTTTTGCGGTACGCCACACCCCTCCCGATGAACAGCACCCCCGTTTCGACCGTAGGAGGTCCGTTTCGTCCATTTTGCGGTACGCCACACCCCTGCCGATCAACATGACCCCCGTTTCGACCGTAGGAGGTCCGTTGACTTCGTTTTGCGGTACGCCAGACCCCTCCCGATCAACAGGACCCCGTTCCGAATGTAGGAGGTCTGTTTCCTCCGTTGTGCGGTACGCCAGGCCTTGTTTCCATCGCCTATTCCGCCCAAGCCCTCCCGATGAACACGACCGCGCATTCCGTTCCGACCCAGCCGGTTGGCTCCCACGCGTTCCGTTGCCTCCCGATGAACACGACTCATTCCGTTGCCTCCCCATGAACACGACGCATTCCGTTGCCTCCCCATGAACACGACGACAACGCTGTTTCTCCGTTCCACAGCCATGTACACGAGCCCTGCCATACGTATGCGCGAGTAGGCGTTCGAGACCCCGCCCGTATGTACACATACGTGGCCGTATTTTCTTTGTTGCACCCTGGCTGCTGTACGTACATGTACATGCTACGTGCGTGCCTCTACTACGACACGTACGCGCCTCTACTACGACATGTACGCGCCTCTACTACGACACGTGCGCGCCTTTACATCCACCAGTATATATGTACATACACGTTCGCGACTAGAATGACAATGCTACGTACGCTTCGACCAGGTGGGTCCCGACTGTCAGGCACTTCCTTTCCTGCGAAGATGAGCTGGTGGGTCCCAGCAGTCAGGGGGGCGAATCGTTTTGTTTTTTTGCCCGGACGCACTTCCTTGCGTGCGAAGGTGTAGCTGGTGGGTCCCAGCAGTCAGGGGGGAAACATTTTTTTCGCTAAATACGGTGGCCCGTCCGGTGGGTCCCCACTGTCAGGTGGAGGAATAATTATTTCGCGCGTAATAAGGAGGCACTTCCTTGCTGCGACCGTGGACCCAGCTGTCAGCGTCTCCATGCACAGTACTCTTCCGATGTAAGTCGGTCGTTGACCACATTGACCACGCCGCGCCAAGAGCACCACGGTGGTGGACGACAGCGAGGCCTAGGAAGGGGACGACACGGAGGCAGGGAAGACTCGGCAGTTGTTTCCCACACGGAGGGGAGTACGACTATACGAGGGTTTACTGGTTCGTCTGCCGTCGCCGGAGAATAACAACAAGTATGGGTGAGTAGAGGGATGGCTAGGCCAGCGATGGGAGTACGGTGGGGCGGTGAGGCCTGCGCGGAAGCACAGCCGGCCGCGGGGAGGAGGGAACAGGCAGTCCTGCCGGCGCTTGTTTGAGCGGCTGGAGCAGGAAGAGCAGAGATTGAAGAAGCACGACGGCCGTTGGATGGACATCCAATAGTCAGTGCTTGTGCGTCAACCTTTTTTTAGGAAAGCCTCAAATCTGTGGAAAACAGCATACAACCCATCTGCAATTATTTCTAATAATTTACAGCCCATTTGCTAATTATTAAGGTTTTTTTGGACCCCATATTCTTTTTGTTAGCATTACAGCCCATATTGTGGCCACGGTTAAAAAATTATACGAAAGTTTGCATATTTCGGTGCGGTCCGAACTATTTTTAATTCTGAAATTTCGACTCACATTCAAACTGATTTTAAAAATAAATGTATATCAATATAAAATCCAACAAATTCTCCACGCATAAAAATTAATGTAATTTAAAATCTTGAAATGAAAAAAAGATATTTGAAACTAATTGCCGGTTTGATGTGTTTTAAAAATGTACAACCCATTTCTCATTACCGATGGGCCATTTTCTCGGCCAGCCGAATGAAAGCTCTCCTCGTCTTGAAAGATTTGCAGCCCAACAGGCTTGACAAAGAGACTTACTTGGCAAATCACAAAAAAACTGGGCTATGGTCGTGGACTCAGCTGTCAGCCTCTCCACGTACAGTACTCTTCTGATGGAAGTCGTTCCTTGACCATGTTCACCATGCCGCGCGGAGAGCACCACGACGGTGGACGACAGCGAGGCCTAGGAAGGGGACGACGCGGAGCCGGGGAAGACACGGCAGTGGAAGCCCGCACAGAGAGGAGTATGAGGGTTCACTGGTTCGGCTGCGGTGTGAGGCTGCCGTCGCCGCAGGACTTGGCCAGCAATGGGAATAGTAGGCGGCGGTGAGGCCTCTGCGGCAGCACAGCCGGCCACGGGAGGCAGGAGCATGCGGCACGACCGGCGCTGCTTTGGGCGGCTGGAGCAAGAAGACCAGAGGTTGAAGAAGCACTACGGCCGTTGGATGAAAATCCGACGGTCACTGGAGCTAGAATCGTTCATATTGACTAAGTTGACAAAGCCCTTCATCCCTGTCAACTTAGTAGGCCCACAAGTCAGCCTCCCACCAAGGTGGGTGTAACACCCACGATGCGGCTATATCTCCTACGTGTCGGAGCACGACTTAGAGGCATAACCGCATTATAGGCATGTCGTAAGAGGGGTAATCTTTACACATCCCATGTACTGAATAAGAAAGAGGTACAGAGTCGGCTTACAATCGCCACTTCACACAATACATAAATATAGCAATACATCATTTAGATACAATCAAGGTCCGGCTATGGAACCAAAATAAAGACAACCCCAAATGCATAAGATCCCCGATCGCCCCAACTGGGCTCCACTACTGATTGTCTGGAAAGGAAACATAGTAACCTCGTGAGTCCTCATCGAACTCCCACTTGAGCTCAGTCGCATCTCCTGGAATGGTATCATCGGCACCTACATCTGGTTTTGGAAGTAATCTATGAGTCACGGGGACTCAGCAATCTCACACCCTCGCGATCAAGACTATTTAAGCTTATGGGTAGGTAAAAGGTATGAGGTGGAGCTGCAGCAAGCACTAGCATATATGGTGGCTAACTTACGCACAAGAGAGCGAGAAGAGAAGGCAAAGCACGTTCGAGAAACTATGATTAAGAAGTGATCCCAGAACTACTTACGTTCAAGCATAACACTAGACCGTGTTCTCTTCCCGGACTCCGCCGAAAAGAGACCATCACGGCTACACACACGGTTGATTCATTTTAATTAACTCGTATGGTCGACAATCAAAACGGATTGTCAAAAGTGGGCGGCCGTACAAAAGGCAGTTGACAAGATTAACCCAAGTGGCACAAATGAGGATGATCGAGTAAGTGGCATCTCATATATGTTCATCATACTTGTTTTTGGTGACCAAAGTGCTAACTTGTTTTGTTTTTCTTGTAGTACAACATTGCACAAAACTTGTTCAAAGAAGAGACAAGGACAACCAAGAAGGGGAAGATCAAGAAAGGCAGGGTCTTTACCTTGCCTCATTGGTATGAAGTGTTAAAGGATGATGAGAAATGGAAGAAGCGTGATGGTTTGGAGGATTTGCATTTGAGAAACAAACGGAAGCGAGCAATTGAGATGAATGATGATGATGAGGAGGATGATGCATCAAGTGATGACGACAAGAGAAGCCCCACACCCAACTCGGTTTCATACTCGAAGCCAAAACGACCGGATGGGTGCAAGAAAGACAAAACCGAAAAGAAGAAGAGGAAAGGAGATGATGAGCTCAAAAATGCTATGGAAGCTATTGTGAAGGCAAGGGTCGAAGCGAATGAGGTGAGGAAAATGGCAAGGAACCAAGATGCCATGGCCGAGGAGAGGAGGTTGGCGGCCGAGGAGAGAAGGGTGGCGGCCGAGGAGAGAAAGGTGGCTTTGGAGGAGAGGAAAGTGAGCAACGAGGAGCGAGCTAAGTTGTTGGAATGGGAGAAGCACTTGTTCTTCTTGGACACATCTAACCTCAATGCGGCGCAAAAAGAGTATGTCAATCTTGCCCAACAAGAAGTCTTGATCCAAAAAAAGAGCCTTGGTTCATGCAATGGGTGGCGGTGGCCTCGACGCCATGGGTGGCAGTGGCTTCGGCTCCATGGGTGGCGGTGGCCTCGGCGCCATGGGAGGCATGGGTGGCTTCGGAGCCATGTGAGGCATGGGTGCACCTCCGGCCGCCATGGGAGGCATGGGTGCACCTCCGGCCGCCATGGGAGGCATGGGTGGCTTTGGAGCACCCTCCGACGCTATGGCCGCCATGGGAGGCATGAGTTTTGCTTCTCTCATGGGAGGCATGGGTGCACCTCCGGCCGCCATGGGTGCAATGTCTTTCGATGTGCCTTCTCACACACATTCCCATGAAGATGCCGTTGAAGATCTTGCCAACACCGTCGGAGCTTCACATGATGCGGTGCGTGATGCGGTGCGTGATGAGGAGAGGGAGGAAGATTCATCTTCGGAGGCAGAAGAGTCGTCTTCAGAAGATGAGGACGAAGACGAAGACGAGGAAGATGAAGATTGATGTGTCTTTCATGTCTTGAACTTTAGTTTGCATTTGAACTAGGTTGGATGAACTTGTGGGCATGATTTCGAACTTGTGGGCATGAACTTTTATTCATCAACTTGTTTGTGTCAAATTTCACATGTTCATTTTTGTCCAAAATATCATATATGCAAAATGCCCAGCGAGTCGCGCGCGCTGTATTTTTGTGCTCTACTGGAGCGGCGCGCACGCTGCATTATAGCGCGGCTAATGGAGCCAGCGCAGGCGGGTGCGCAAAACCAGCCGCAGCGCACGCGATAAACAGGTTTTTTGCACGCGGTGCTTAGCGCGGCTGTTGGAGATGCTCTAACATAGCAACAAAGCACATGGCAGTGATCCACTCAAGATGCTTGACAAAATATGAACACTGAGCTATGGCTAAATCACACAATAGCAGGCTCAAACAAGCATGGCAAAAGTGCAAAAGAAATCAGGTTCTCAGACTTAGTGTAAATAACATGTCAGGATTTAACATCAGGAAGCAATGTTTAGATCAAGATAACAACATGCTACAGGAACATATCATGGCAAAGCAAGGCATGACATGAATCTACTCAAAGCATATAACAAAAGTCCCTTACTAACCATAAGCCAAAAAGGATCAGAAAATATAATGGCACCCATGTAAACATAGCAAGTTTCGTTAACAGATTAAGACTTAGCAGAAAACTGGACATGGCAAAAACAGAGTTATGTAGGCATGTTTGCGAGCTCGATGCACTCACCACAAGGCATTGCATGGCAAACTAAGCATACACCCAGCAAGAAGACATGATCAAGAAGCTAAACATGGCAAGAACCAACTCATAGCATGCATGGATCAACTACAACAACCTTGGCAAAATTGATTAACACGTAAACAATCTGCGAGGAACATTTTATAGCAAAAGTAGAGCAAGATTGAGTCATGCTAGGGTACTCCATAATTGCAAACAAAGACATGGATGGATAAAACATAACAATAGATCAAAATCATCCTTACTTAACATGCTCAAAAGAGGCATGGATCACTCTGTAGCAACATGAATACAAGGCATAAAAATAACATCAGGGAAATGACTTAGAAGAATTCTATGTCCCTGAAATCAGCAACATCACAAGAGCTACTTTGCATGCTTGTTCTAGTCACCACATTGATCACAAAAATACATGGCATACACCCCTGTAAAGGTGGCATGGCATAGCCCAAAACACATGTATGGGCTCAAGTTCATAGGAGGCACACATCAAACATGGCAAATATGACAAATGTCCATAATCTGTTAAGAAACAGAAACTAACCGCATTTAGGGCATCAAGATGGGCTCAAACAAACATGGCGCAATGGAATGAAATGAAGAGCACATCCAGACGAACAATTCGATATATTGTGCACGCAAAACGGAGCAGTATTCTAGGAGATATCATGCGATGAACAGGAGCTAAAAATATCTCAGAAAAAGACTTAGAAGAAATCGGGGTCGACCTCTGGATCTAGATCTAGGGTTCCTCTTGGCGTGGATCCCAAGGCTCGCCAGAGTGGAACTCGCCGAAGTTGGAGACGTCGCGGAGACTCGGGGGAGGGCGGATCCGAGGTGGTGCAGGCGGAGGAGCAGGCGGCGCGGTATGGGGTGGCGGCGCGCGGCACCGGCACGGTGGCAGAGTCCAGGGAGGGCGCGCGGCCCCGAGCGACAGTGACTAGAGGCATGCGGCAGCGGAGCGGCGAGGTCAGCGCCGACGCGAGCGAGCGACGCGAGGAGGCGGGCGGCGCGGGCAAGCAGGGTGTGCGACGGCGCCGCGCGGGCTGGGAGGGCCCCGCCTGGGCCCCGGCGGGCCGGTGCGCGGGGGCGGCGAAGTGGGGCGCGGCTCACCACGTGGCGGCGCGCGGTTGGACGGGGGAGTGGGGCGGACGTGTCCGTCAGTGGAGGAGAAGTTGTCCGGCGACGCGAGGGATAAATGCTAGGGTTCATCCGGGATTTGGAGAGGGTTGCACATATTTATAGCTAGAGGGAGTTAGGGGAGTCCAAATGAGGTGCGGTTTTCGGCCATGCGATCATGATGGAACGGCCGAGAGGATGGAGGGGGTTTGGATGGGGTTTGGGACACTTTGAAGGGGTGTCGGGCTGCAACACACACGAGGCCTTTACGGTTCCTTGGTTAACCGTTAGAGTATCAAACGAAGTCCAAATGGCACGAAACTTGACAGACGGTCTACCGGTAGTGAACCAAGGCCGCTTGGCAAGTCTCGCTCTTTAACACCCACACACGAAAAGAGGCAAAAGGGGACGTCGGAGGACATAGGAGTGCCGGAATGCAAAACGGACAATGGGGAAAATGCTCGGATGCATGAGACGAATACGTATGCAAATGCGATGCACATGATGACATGATATGAGATGCATGACAAGGACACAAGAAAAACGAAGACAAAAACCAACCACGAGGGAATATCATAACTTAGTCCCGAAAATGGCAAGAGTTGGAATAAAAATATGGCAAGTTACATACGGGGCATTACAACACTCCACCACTACGAAAGGATCTCATCCCGAGATCTAGGACTGGAAAAACTCCGGATATTCGGAACGGAGGTGGTCCTCGCGTTCCCAGGTGGCTTCACGATCGGAATGATGTGACCACTTCACTTTCAGAAATTTGATAGACTTGTTGCGAGTCTTGTGCTCAGTTACTTCAAGAATAGCAACGGGATGCTCATGATACGATAGGTCTTCTTGGAGATCAATCTCTTCGAAGTTGATGGTGCGGTCAGGAGTTTTGAAACACTTGTGTCAGAGTAATGGGCCACGGGTAGGCTAACCCGAGGCCCAGAACCTTTCAAGACATCGGGGCTGACTGTGCCCCTCAAGACACCAGGATGGAGAGCAGCCTTCCAGAGGCCGGCTGAAGGAACAACCGACTGCCCGCATGCGGCCGAGTCCTGGAAGCGAGGTCAAGACGGGCTGATTCCTGCCTGGCGGCTCCCAGGGAAGCCGGCCGCGGGGAGTCAGCCCACGACACCAACAAGCCCATGCCCTCATCAGGTCGGCGAGAGTCCAGAAGACGGCAAGAGCGCCACCAGTCGGACCCGAAGGAAGCCGGCCCCCAGAAGTCGGCCTGCCACTTCCACGGGTCCCACACGCCATTAACCAAACGAGACAGGGAGTGGCTACAGTAATCGCCCGCCAGGTGGCGGAGCTGTAGCCACGACCCCGTGACCGAGCCTGCGTCATTAGAAGCACGACTACAGTAATCAGCAGCCGGCAGGACCCACAAGCGGCGGGTACGGCCTGTCAGCTTCGTACCAGACCAGTCGGCGGGGCCCACCAGCCGGCGGGCCCCAGCAGTTGACAGAGAAGCCGGCAGGCGAAGAGACTGATGGCTGGGCCCTGCGCCCAGTCGGTTTACCATTGTACCCCTGGGGGGTAGGCCTATATAAACCCCCAGGGCACCCATGCAATGGGTTCCGACCCATTAGAACTAGACCAGATCTTAGAGAAGGAGGAGAGCTGGCCTAGTCTCCTCCTGTCCACAGATACAGCTCGAGGAGCACCACTGTATTCACTTTGCCTTAGTGATCATGTGGAGACCCCGCAGAGGAGGACTAGGGGTGTTATCTCCTAGGAGAGCCCCGAACCTGGGTAAAGTTCACCGGCGTTCGTGTCTACGCCTCATCCGGTTTCCAGGCACCGGCGATGTTCTACTCACCCCCACCATGATAAGCCATCCATTGGCATATGTCGCACCCAACCCCCGACATTTGGCGCCCACCGTGGGGCCTGGTGCACCATCGTCCGGAGACCTGTTTTGGACGGGAACCCTTTTCCTCCCTGGCGAGCGCAACCAGCCCGGCACGCCAGATGGAGTCTGCGCCGATGCGCTGCATGGCGCTGAACTCGCCTGCGCGGCCAGTTGCCTCGCCGATCTTGTAGGCGAGGTCCGCCTCTCCAACGAGCCTGCATCCGACGCGGGCACAGGCGGCCCCGAGAGCCTCCTCGCGGGCCTCCTTGATCAACTTCACGTCGCCAGCGAGCCAGCTGGGGACTTGGAGTCCGTAGGCTCCACTGATCCGATGTTGGTCGACTCCGACAACGTGTCGCTTGACACGTTCCCCACCAACATGGTGGTCTATGACGAGCTGCTTCCTCGCGCGGAGACCGGCGGATGCACCATCACGGAAGTGCTTGTCATCGATCATGGAGAGCACTCCGGCGGGGGTGATTACGACCCGCTCCACGCGGCGCTGCAAGACCTGGCAGCGCCCATCCCTGAAGATGCCGACGCCGAGACGCTGGAGGCACGCCACCTTCAGCTAGTCAAAGGCGCCAAAAAGTTGCCAGCATGAGACGCCTGTTAGAAGCCTACCAGCGCGAGATGGACCACGCAGTGGGCGGCACGCCGGCCCCAGCTGGGCCTAGCCGCCTTGGCACGGTCCAGCAGTGCGGTGCGGCTATCGCCGATCTGTTCGGGGCAAATCACCCCGTCTACACCACACATGCGGAGAATATTCGAGCCGCCCAGGCGGCGGCAGACGAGCTGGACAAGTTCGAGGGCGAAGAGCGTCGCCTGATGACGGAGCGCGTTCAGCGACTCCTTGACGCGGCTGCTGAGCAGAACGAGGCCGGCTGCCATACTGATGCGCCGCGCAGACAAAATGACAACCTGCTTCCGCGCCGAGACCAAGGCGCGGAGTCTCGGACGCCGACTGGCGGCGTCCGCGGAAGAAAAGACAAGGGGCCGGCTGCCAGCCGCAGTCGGACTCGCGTCACCATAGAGCGCGACCGAGACGGCCGCCCAAGAATAGTGGAACTTCGGGACAACTGTCCGCCTCCTCCCCCTCGGAGGGAAAGGCGAGTCTCCCCGCTGCCTGTTGATCACCCGACGCTCGGCGACCGCCTTGGCCACTGAGAGGGAGTCGGTGAGAACGACGCCCGCCATAGGATCGACCATCTCCACTGATCCCTGGCGCTTAAGGAAGAAGACGAGTTGGGTCCGCCGTGTTTTTGCCCCCGCATCCGAGACGAGCCCTTCCCCAAAGGGTTCACGCTCCCCAGAGACACACCCAAGTACACCGGCTCCGTGAAGCCGGAGGACTGGCTGGTCGACTACTCCACGGCCGTCAGCATAGCAAACGGCAACAAGCATGTTGCTGTGAAGTACGTTCCACTCATGCTCCAGGGCACAGCCCGGACGTGGCTGAACAACTTAAGGCCCTGCAGCATCAACAGTTGGGTCGACTTCACCGACGCCTTCGTCCGCAACTTCACCAGCACGTACAAGCGACCTCCCAAACCCCGCCAGCTCTCCTTGTGCGTGCAGGGCCCCAGTGAGTCAACTCGCGACTACCTCATGCGCTGGGCTGAGCTCCGCAACTCCCGCGAAGGCATGCACGAGGTGCAGGCCATCGAGTACTTCACCACGGGATGCCGAGAGGGCACCCTCCTCAAGCACAAGCTTCTCTGTGATGAGCCAGAAACCCTCGACGAGCTGCTGATCATAGCAGACAAATACGCCATGGCCGACTCCTCCATGAAGACGGAGATTCAAGTCAGCGCCACCGGCAAAGTGGCTCCTCAGGCTCCCCAAACCCCAGCCGGAGACACCAGTCGGCGTCAACAGCAGAACGACCACAAGCGTAAAGCCCCCCCGCCGACTTCCACCAGTCGGCAGGTGGCAACAGTTGAAGACCAACAGCCAGAAGGGCAGCCTCCGCCCAGACACCAGAAGGGCGGCAAGTCCAACTGGCAGCCGGCTTTCGCATATGAGCAAACTTTGGATGGACCCTGCAAGTTCCATAGTGGCACGAAGCCATCCAATCACACCACTCGGAAATGCCACTGGCTCACCGGGATCGCCAAGGGAGACGGCCTTGTGCCTCCTCCACCTGCTGGGCAGCCGCCTCCCCCTCCGCCCAAGCAGCCGGCGGTCAGACCAGTCGGCACAGTGCAAGACGAGTACCCAGAAGAGCAGGGAGCATACATCATGTTCACCAGTGTGGCCGATGATCGACGCGGCAAACGGCTGCAGCAGTAGGAGGTGAATGCAGTAGCAGCCGACGCCCCCGAGTTCATGCACTGGTCTGAGAAGCCCATCAGCTGGAGTCGGGCTGACCACCCCGAAGTAATGCCCAGACCCGACTCCTATGCTTTGGTCTGAGTACGACTGTACGAGGGTCTACTGGTTCGTCTGCCGTCGCCAGAGAATAACAGCAGGTATGGGTGAGTAGAGGGATGGCTAGGCCAGCGATGGGAGTACGGTGGGGCAGTGAGGCCTGCGCGGAAGCACAACCGGCTGCGGGGAGGAGGGAGCAGGCAGTCCTGCCGGCGCTTGTTTGAGCGGCTGGAGCAGGAAGAGCAGAGATTGAAGAAGCACGACGGTCGTTGGATGGACATCCAACAGTCAGTGCTTGTGCGTCAACCTTTTTTAGGAAAGCCTCAAATCTGTGGAAAACAGCATACAACCCATCTGCCATTATTTCTAATAATTTACAGCCCATTTGCTAATTATTAAGGTTTTTTGGAGCCCATATTCTTTTTGTTAGCATTACAACCCATATTGTGGCCACGGTTAAAAAATTATACGAAATTTTGCATATTTCGGTGCGGTCCGAACTATTTTTAATTCCGAAATTTCGACTCACATTCAAACTGATTTTAAAAATAAATGTATATCAATATAAAATCCAACAAATTCTCCACGCAAAAATTAACGTAATTTAAAATCTTTAAATGAAAAAAAGATATTTGAAACTAATTGCCGGTTTGATGTGTTTTAAAAATGTACAACCCATTTCTCATTACTGATGGGCCATTTTCTCGGCCAGCCGAATGAAAGCTCTCCTCGTCTTGAAAGATTTGCAGCCCAACAGGCCTGACAAAGCGACTTACTTGGCAAATCACAAAAAAACTGGGCTGTGGCCGTGGACCCAACTGTCAGCCTCTTCACGTACAGTACTCTTTCGATGGAAGTCGTTCCTTGACCACGTTGACCATGCCGTGCGGAGAGCACCACGGCGGTGGACGACGGCGAGGCCTAGGAAGGGGACGATGCGGCGCCGGGGAAGACGCGACAGTGGAAGCCCGCGCGGAGAGGAGTATGAGGGTTCACTGGTTCGGCTGCGGTGTGAGGCTGCCATCGCCGCAGGACCTGGCCAGCGGTGGGAATAGTAGGCGGCGGTGAGGCCTCTGTGGCAGCACAGCCGACCACGGGAGGCAGGAGCATGCGGCACGACCGCCGCTGCTTTGGGCGGCTGGAGCAAGAAGACCAGAGGTTGAAGAAGCACTATGGCCGTTGGATGGACATCGTACGGTCACTGGAGCTAGAATCGTTCATATTGACTAAGTTGACAAAGCCTTCATCCCTGTCAACTTAGTAGGCCCACAAGTCAGCCTCCCACCAAGGTGGGTGTAACACCCACGATGCGGCTATATCTCCCACGTGTCGGAGCACGACTTAGAGGCATAACCGCATTGTAGGCATGTCGTAAGAGGGGTAATCTTTACACATCCCATGTACTGAATAAGAAAGAGGTACAAAGTCGGCTTACAATCGCCACTTCACACAATACATAAATATAGCAATACATCATTTAGATACAATCAAGGTCCGGCTACGGAACCAAAATAAAGACAACCCCAAATGCATAAGATCCCCGATCGCCCCAACTGGGCTCCACTACTGATTGTCTGGAAAGGAAACGTAGTAACGTTGTGAGTCCTCATCGAACTCCCACTTGAGCTCAGTCGCATCTCCTGGAATGGTATCATCGGCACCTACATCTAGTTTTGGAAGTATTCTGTGAGTCACGGGGACTCAGCAATCTCACACCCTCGCGATCAAGACTATTTAAGCTTATGGGTAGGTAAAAGGTATGAGGTGGAGCTGCAGCAAGCACTAGCATATATGGTGGCTAACTTACGCACAAGAGAGCGAGAAGAGAAGGCAAAGCACGTTCGAGAAACTATGATCAAGAAGTGATCCCAGAACTACTTACGTTCAAGCATAACACTAGACCGTGTTCTCTTCCCGGACTCCGCCGAAAAGAGACCATCACGGCTACACACGCGGTTGATTCATTTTAATTAAGTTTACTGTCAAGTTTTCTACAGCCGGACATTAACAAATTCCCATCTTTCCATAATTGCGGGCACGGATTTCGAAAGTTCAAAACCCTGCAGGGGTGTCCCAACTTAGCCCATCACAAGCTCTCACGATCAACGAAGGATATTCCTTCTCCCAGGACGACCCGATCAGACTCGGAATCCTGGTTACAAGACATCTCGACAATGGTAAAACAAGACCAGCAAGATCACCTGCTGTGCCGACAAATCCCGATAGGAGCTGCACATATCTCATTCCCAGGGCACACCGGATAAGCTAAGCGTACGGGAGCCAACGTAACCCAAGTTGCCAAGGGACGGCCCCGCACGGTGCTCTAGATTGGACCAACACTTAGAGAAGCACTGGCCCGGGGGTTTAAAATAAAGATGACGCTTGAGTCCACGAAACCCAAGGGAAAAAGGCTAGGTGGCAAATGGTAAAACCAAGGTTGGGCCTTATTGGAGGAGTTTTATTCAAGGCGAACTATCAAGGGGTTCCCATTATAACCCGACCGCGTAAGGAACACAAAATCAAGGAACATAACACCGGTATGACGGAAACTAGGGCGGCAAGAGTGGAACAAAACACCAGGCATAAGGCCGAGCCTTCCACCCTTTACCAAGTATATAGGTGCATTAAAGTAAACAAGATATAATAATGATATCCCAACAATAATCATGTTCCAACAAGGAAGAAACTCCAATCTTCACCTGCAACTAGCAACGCTATAAGAGGGGCTGAGCAAAGCGGTAACATAGCCAAACAACGGTTTGCTAGGACAAGGTGGGTTAGAGGTTTGACATGGCAATATGGAAGGCATGATAAATCATGTGGTAGGTATCGCGGCATAGGCATAGCAACAGAGCGAGCAACTAGCAAGCAAAGATAGAAGTGATTTCGAGGGTATGGTCATCTTGCCCGCAAAGTTCTCCAAGTTGACGTAAGCTTGATCCTCGTAAGCGTACTCAACGGGTTCCTCGATCACGTACTCGTCTCCCAGCTCTACCCAAGCAAGAACACAAGCAAAGGGAACCACGATCAACCACGGTGCAATGCGCAAGCAACATGATGCAAAACATGGCATGATATGCGGGAAGTAATATGGAATGCATATGCGTTCTTAGGAAAGCAAAGATTGAACCAGGCCTCAACTTGGCAACCCAAGAGTTCCGCTGGAAAGATGAGTTGATTTCGGTCGAAATCTATATAAAGATCACTGGAATCGGATGTACGGTTTGCAAATGGCAAGCAAAACAATAATGGCACAATTCTGCGATTAACAGCACACGATGCCATCTAGAACGCAACAAGAAACTAAGCTACTGCACTCTAAGAGCATCTCCAACAGCCGCGCTAAACTAGCGCCGCGCTGCAAATTAGGCCGTTTTAGCGCGCGCGCAACACGGCAGGTCGCTCCAGCGGGTGCGCAAAAACGGCGCGCGCGCTATAATAGGTTGGGCGCGCGGTTGAAAACACTTACCCGCGCGGTTGAAAACACTTACTCGGCTCTACCCAAGCAAGAACACAAGCAAAGGGAACCACGATCAACCATGGTGCAATGCGCAAGCAACATGATGCAAAACATGGCATGATATGCAGGAAGTAATATGCAATGCATATGCGTGCTTAGGAAAGGAAAGATTTAACCAGGCCTCAACTTGGCAACCCAAGAGTTCCGCTGGAAAGATGAGTTGATTTCGGTCGAAATCTATATAAAGATCACCGGAATCGGATGTACGGTTTGCAAATGGCAAGCAAAACAATAATGGCACAATTCTGCAATTAACAGCACGATGCCATCTAGAATGCAACAAGAAACTAAGCTACTACACTCTAACATAGCAACAAAGCACATGGCGGTGATCTAGTCAAGATGCTTGACAAAATATGAACACTGAGCTACGGCTAAATCACACAATAGCAGGCTCAAACAAGCGTGGCAAAAGTGCAAAAGAAATCAGGTTCTCAGACTTAGTGAAAATAACATGTCAGGATTTAACATCAGGAAGCAATGTTTAGAGCAAGATAACAACATGCTACAGGAACATATCATGGCAAAGCAAGGCATGGCATGAATCTACTCAAAGCATATAACAAAAGTCCCTTACTGACCATAAGCCAAAAAGGATCAGAAAATATAATGGCGCCCATGTAAACATAGCAAGTTTCGTTAAGAGATTCAGACTTAGCAGAAAACTGGACATGGCAAAAACAGAGTTATGTAGGCATGTTTGGGAGCTCGATGCACTCACCACAAGGCATTGCATGACAAACTAAGCATACACCCAGCAAGAAGACATGATCAAGAAGCTAAACATGGCAAGAACCAACTCATAGCATGCATGGATCAACTACAACAACCTTGGCAAAATTAATTAACACGTAAACAATCTGCAAGGAACATTTTATAGCAAAAGTAGAGCAAGATTGAGTCATGCTAGGGTACTCCATAATTGCAAACAAAGACATGGATGGATAAAACATAACAATAGCTCAAAATCATCCTTACTTAACATGCTCAAAAGAGGCATGGATCGCTCTGTAGCAACATGAATACAAGGCATAAAAATAACATCAGGGAAATGACTTAGAAGAATTCTATGTCCCTGAAATCAGCAACATCACAAGAGCTACTTTGCATGCTTGTTCTAGTCACCACATTGATCACAAAAATACATGGCATACACCCCTGTAAAGGTGGCATTGCATAGCCCAAAACACATGTAGGGCTCAAGTTCATAGGAGGCACACATCAAACATGGCAAAATGACAAATGTCCATAATCTGTTAAGAAACAGAAACTAACATTACATAGCACTCTTGCAACAGCATTTAGGGCATCAAGATGGGCTCAAACAAACATGGCGCAATGGAATGAAATGAAGAGCACATCCAGATGAAAAATTTGATATATCATGCATGCAAAACGGAGCAGTATTCTAGGAGATATTATGCGATGAACATGAGCTAAAAATATCTCAGAAAAAGACTTAGAAGAAATCGGGGTTGACCTCTGGATCTAGATCTAGGGTTCCTCTTGGCGCGGATCCCAAGGCTCGCCAGAGTGGAACTCGCCGAAGTTGGAGACGTCGCCGGAGACTCGGGGGAGGGCGAATCCGAGGCGGTGCGGGCGGAGGAGCAGGCGGCGCGGTACAGGGTGGCGGCGCGCGGCACCGGCGCGGTGGCGGAGTCCGGGGAGGGCGCGCGGCCCGGGGCGACGGCGACTGGAGGCGTGCGGCGGTGGAGCGGCGAGGTCAGCGCCGGCGCGGGCGAGCGGCGCGGGCAAGCCGGGTGGGCGGCGGCGCCGCGCAGGCTGGGAGGGCCCTGCCTGGGCCCTGGCGGGCCGGTGCGCGGGGCGGCGAAGTGGGGCGCGGCTCGCCACGTGGAGGCGCACGGTTGGACGGGGGAGTGGGGCGGACGTGTCCGTCGGTGGAGGAGAAGTTGTCCGGCGACGCGAGGGATAAATGCTAGGGTTCATCCGGGATTTGGAGAGGGTTGCACATATTTATAGCTAGAGGGAGTTAGGGGAGTCCAAATGAGGTGCGGTTTTTGGCCAAGCGATCGTGATGGAACGACCGAGAGGATGGAGGGGGTTTGGATGGGTTTTGGGCCACTTTGGAGGGGTGTTGGGCTGCAACACACACGAGGCCTTTACGGTTCCTCGGTTAACCGTTGGAGTATCGAACGAAGTCCAAATGGCACGAAACTTGACAGACGGTCTACCGGTAGTGAACCAAGGCCGCTTGGCAAGTCTCGCTCCAATCCTAGAAAGTTTAACACCCACACACGAAAAGAGGCAAAAGGGGACGTCAAAGGACATAGGAGTGCCGGAATGCAAAACGGACAATGGGGAAAATGCTTGGATGCATGAGACGAATACGTATGCAAATGCGATGCACATGATGACATGATATGAGATGCATGACAAGGACACAAGCAAAATGAAGACAAAACCCAACCACGAGGGAATATCATAACTTAGTCCCGAAAATGGCAAGAATTGGAATACAAATATGACAAGTTACATACGGGGCATTACAACACTCCACCACTACGAAAGGATCTCGTACCGAGATCTAGGACTGGAAAAACTCTGGATATTCGGAATGGAGGTGGTCCTCGCGTTCCCAGGTGGCTTAACGCTCGGAATGATGTGACCACTTCACTTTCAGGAATTTGATAGACTTCTTGCGAGTCTTGCGCTCAGTTACTTCAAGAATAGCAACAGGATGCTCATGATAAGATAGGTCTTCTTGGAGATCAATCTCTTCGAAGTTGATGGTGCGGTCAGGAGTCTTGAAACACTTGTGTCGGAGTAATGGGCCACGGGTAGGCTAACCCGAGGCCCAGAACCTTTCAAGACATCGGGGCTGACTGCGCCCCTCAAGACACCAGGATGGAGAGCCGCCTTCCAGAGGCCAGCTGAAAGAACAGCCGACTGCCCGCATGCGGCCGAGTCCTGGGAGCGAGGTCAAGACGGGCCGATTCCCGCCTGGCGGCTCCCAGGGAAGCCGGCCGCGGGGAGTCGGCCCACGACACCAACAAGCCCATGCCCTCATCAGGGGGGATGGGACGGGGAGTGGCAACAGTAGAGCCCACTCCCTCCCCTTTCCATGGGATGGCTAGGCCACAGTGCGCCGTACCAACGGAGATCTCCGTCCGGCGAGGCACTATTGCCGTGCCATCCCTGACATCAGCAACAGTGGGCGGAGTCCTACACCCACGAGGGCCTGTCAGTACGGTCCACAGATGATGGGCCCTACCGGTCGGCGAGAGTCTAGAAGACGGCAAGAGCGCCACCAGTCGGACTCGAAGGAAGCCAGCCCCCAGAAGTCGGCCTGCCCCTTCCACGGGTCCCACACGCTATTAACCAAATGAGACGGGGAGTGGCTACAGTAATCGCCCGCCAGGTGGCGGAGCTGTAGCCACGACCCCGTGACCGAGCCTGCGTCATTAGAAGCACGACTATAGTAGTTAGCAGCCGGCAGGACCCGCAAGCGGCGGGTACGGCCTGTCAGCTTCGTACCAGACCAGTCGGCGGGGCCCACCAGCCGGCAGGCCCCAGCAATCGGCAGAGAAGCCGGTAGGCGAAGAGACTGATGGCTGGGCCCTGTGCCCAGTCGGTTTACCATTGTACCCCTGGGGGGTAGGCCTATATAAACCCCATGGCACCCATGCAAAGGGTTCCGACCCATTAGAACTAGACCAGACCTTAGAGAAGGAGGAGAGCTGGCCTAGTCTCCTCCTGTCCACAGATACAGCTCGAGGAGCACCATTGTATTCACTTTGCCTTAGTGATCATGCGGAGACCCCGCAGAGCTGGACTAGGGGTGTTATCTCCTAGGAGAGCCCCGAACCTGGGTAAAGTTCACTGGCGTTCATGTCTACGCCTCATCCCGTTTCCAGGCACTGGCGATGTTCTACTCGCCCCCACCATGATAAGCCATCCATTGGCATATGTCGCACCCAACCCCCGACATTTGGCGCTCACCGTGGGTCCTGGTGCACCGTCGTTCGGAGACCTGTTCTGGACGGGAACCCTTTTCCTCCCTGGCGAGCGCAGCCAGCCCGGCACGCCAGATGGAGTCTGCGCCGACGCGCTGCATGGCGCTGAACTCGCCTGCGCGGCCAGTTGCCTCACCGATCTTGTAGGCGAGATCCGCCTCTCCAACGAGCCTGCATCCGACGCGGGCACAGGCGGCCTCGAGAGCCTCCATGCGGGCCTCCTTGATCAACTTCATGTCGCCAGCGAGCCAGCTGGGGACTTGGAGTCCGTAGGCTCCACTGATCCGATGTTGGTCGACTCCGACACCGTGTCGCTTGACACGTTCCCCACCAACGTGGTGGTCTATGACGAGCCGCTTCCTCGCGCGGAGAGCGGCGGAAGCACCATCACGGAAGTGCTTGTCATCGATCATGGAGAGCACTCCGGCGGGGGTGATTACGACACGCTCCACGCGGCGCTGCAAGACGTGGCAGCGCCCATCCCTGAAGATGCTGATGCCGAGACGCTGGAGGCACCCCGCCTTTAGCTAGTCAAAGGCGCCAAAAAGTTGGCCAGCATGAGACGCCTTTCAGAAGCCTACCAACACGAGATGGACCGCGCGGTGGGCGACACGCCGGCCCCAGCTGGGCCTAGCCGCCTTGGCACGGTCCAGCAGTGCGGTGCGGCTATCGCCGATCTGTTCGGGGCAAATCGTCCCGTCTACGCCACACCTGCGGAGAATATTCGAGCCGCCCAGGCGGTGGCGGACGAGCTGGACAAGTTCGAGGGCGAAGAGCGTCGCCTGATGACGGAGCGCGTCCAGCGACTCCTTGACGCGGCTACTGAGCAGAACGAGGCCGACTGCCATACTGATGCGCCGCGCTGACGAAATGACAACCTACTTCCGCGCCGAGACCAAGGCGCGGAGTCTCGGACGCCGACTGGTGGCGTCCGCGGAAGAAAAGACAAGGGGCCGGCTACCAGCCGCAGTCGGACTCGCGTCATCATAGAGCGCGACCGAGACGGCCGCCCAAGAACAGTGGAACTTCGGGACAACTGTCCGCCTCCTCCCCCTCGGAGGGAAAGGCGAGTCTCCCCGCTGCCTGTTGATCACCTGACGCACGGCGACCGCCTTGGCCACTGAGAGGGAGTCGGTGAGAACGACGCCCCCCATAGGATCGACCGTCTCCACTGATCCCTGGCGCTTAAGGAAGAAGACGAGTTGGGTCCGCCGTGTTTTTGCCCCCGCATCCGAGACGAGCCCTTCCCCAAAGGGTTCACGCTCCCCAGAGACACACCCAAGTACACCGGCTCCGTGAAGCCGGAGGACTGGCTGGTCGACTACTCCACGGCTGTCAGCATAGCAAACGGCAACAAGCATGTTGCTGTGAAGTACGTTCCACTCATGCTCCAGGGCACAGCCCGGACATGGCTGAACAGCTTAAGGCCCCGCAGCATCAACAGTTGGGTCGACTTCACTGACGCCTTCATCCGCAACTTCACCAACACATACAAGCGACCTCCCAAACCCCGCCAGCTCTCCTTGTGCGTGCAGGGCCCCAGTGAGTCAACTCGCGACTACCTCACGCGCTGGGTCGAGCTCCGCAACTCCCGCGCTCGTGCAGGCCATCAAGTACTTCACCGCGGGATGCCGAGAGGGCACCCTCCTCAAGCACAAGCTTCTCTATGATGAGCCGGAAACCCTCGACGAGCTGCTGATCATAGCAGACAAATACGCCACGGCCAACTCCTCCATGAAGACGGAGATTCAAGTCAGCGCCACCGGCAAAGTGGCTCCTCAGGCTCCCCAAACCCCAGCCGGAGACACCAGTCGGCGTCAACAGCAGAACGACCACAAGCGTAAAGCCCCCCCGCCGACTTCCACCAGTCGGCAGGTGGCAACAGTTGAAGACCAACAGCCAGAAGGGCAGCCTCCGCCCAGACACCAGAAGGGCGGCAAGTCCAACTGGCAGCCGGCTTTCGCATATGAGCAGACTCTGGATGGACCCTGCAAGTTCCACAGTGGCGCGAAGCCGTCCAACCACACCACTCGGAAATGCCACTGGCTCACCAGGATCGCCAAGGGAGATGGCCTTGTGCCTCCTCCACCTGCTGGGCAGCCGCCTCCCCCTCCGCCCAAGCAGCCGGCGGTCAGACCAGTCGGCATAGTGCAAGATGAGTACCCAGAAGAGCAGGGAGCATACGTCGTGTTCACCAGTGTGGCCGACGATCGATGCGGCAGACGGCTGCAACAGGAGGAGGTGAGTGCAGTAGCAGCCGACGCCCCCGAGTTCATGCACTGGTCTGAGAAGCCCATCAGCTGGAGTCGGGCTGACCACCCTGAAGTAATGCCCAGACCAGGCTCCTATGCTTTGGTTTTGGATGCCACCTTTGCCACAGACAAGCGAGCTACTCGTTTTTCCAGGGTCCTGATAGACGGCGGCAGTAGCATCAACATCTTGTACAAAGACACCATGGAGAAGTTGGGAATCAGGCAGAGACAACTGCAGTCCAGCCGGACGGTGTTCCATGGCATAGTCCCTAGCCTTTCCTGCTCGCCAATCAGCAAGATCTTGATCAACGTCCTCTTCGGAGACAAAGATCATTTTCGCCGTGAGTCGATATGGTTCGAGGTGGTGGACCTAGAGAGCCCATACCATGCACTGCTTGGCCGGCCAGCCCTGGCCAAGTTCATGGCCGTCCCCCACTATGCCTACCTCAAGATGAAGATGCCGAGTTCCAAAGGGATTCTGACCATAACTGGCGACTACAAGAAGTCGTCCGCCTGCGCATCAGAGAGCAGTCGGCTGGCCGAGTCCCTCGTGATCGCAGCTGAGAAGCGGCTGCTAGATCGAGTTGTGGCGATGGCAAGCAAGCAGCCAGAGATGTCGCCTGATCCCAAAGAGTCGGAGCTGAGGGCTCGTTCAAGCCGGCCAAGGAGACAAAGAAGATACCTTGGGACCCAGAGCACCCAGAGAGGTACGCTGTCGTAGGCGCCCAACCTCGACAGCAAATAGGAAGGAGAGCTCGTCGATTTCCTCATGAGAATCGAGACATCTTCGCATGGTCCCCCAAGGGACATGCCAGGTGTCCCGATGGAATTCGCGAGCACAAATTACACGTTCGATCTGATGCCAAACCAGTCAGACAGCCTTTACGCCGCTTGTCAGAAGAGAAGAGGAGAGTTGTTGGATAAGAGATAGCCCGGCTGCTCGCAGCCGGCTTCATCATGGAAGTATCTTCCCGGAATGGCTGGCCAACCCGGTCTTAGTACTGAAGAAGAACAAGCAATGGTGAATGTGTATTGACTACACAAGCCTCAACAAAGCATGCCCCAAGGACCCGTTCGCCTTGCCAAGGATCGACCAAGTGATAGATTCCACAGCCGGATGCGAGCTGTTGAGTTTCTTGGATGCGTATTCAGGGTATCACCAGATCAAGTTAAAACCAGACGACATGCTGAAGACTGCCTTCATTACGCCATTTGGAGCTTTCTGCTACCTAACCATGACGTTTGGCTTGAGGAATGCCGACGCCACTTTCCAACGATGCATGCACAAGTGTCTCCTCAAGCAGCTCGGCGGAAATGCTCATGTTTATGTGGATGATGTGGTGGTGAAGACGGAGAAGCATGGAACACTGCTGGAAGACCTCAAGGAGACCTTTGAGAACTTGCGCCGATTTCAGATCAAGCTCAACTTGGAGAAGTGCGTCTTCGGAGTACCAGCCGGCCAGCTCCTTGGTTTCCTGCTCTCCGAACGCGGCATAGAGTGCAACCCTGTGAAGATCAAGGCAATTGAAAGTATGGAGGTACCTAGCCGATTGCTGGACGTACAAAAGTTCACCGGCTGTTTGGCATCCATCAGCCGATTCATCAGTTGGCTGGGCGAGAAGGCTCTTCGCCTGTACCAACTCATGAAGAAGACCACTTTTTTCGAGTTAAACCACAAGGCGGACGAAGCATTTGTCCAACTAAAGAAGATGCTGGCAACTCCACCTGTTCTGGTGGCTCCGACTCCTATGGAGCCCATGCTCCTCTACATCGCCGCTACCAGCCGAGTGGTCAGCACAGTCATTGTAGTAGAACGCAAGGAGGAAGGTAAAGCACTACCAGTTCAGAGACCAGTATATTATTTGAGTGAAGTACTGTCGACCTCCAAGCAAAACTACCCCTACTACCAGAAGATGTGCTATGGTGTGCATTTTGCCGCCAAGAAATTGAAGCCTTACTTCCAAGAACATCCGATCACTGTGGTCTGCACAGCTCCTCTAGCCGAGATCATCGGCAGCCGAGATGCTTCGGGACGAGTGGCCAGGTGGGCCATAGATTTGCCCCCCTACACCATCTACTACCAACCTCGCACTGCCATCAAGTCACAAGCGCTGGCCGACTTCCTCGTCGACTGGGCCGAAACCCAGTATCTACCACCAGCGGCCGACTCCACCCATTGGCGAATGCACTTCGACGGCTCCAAGATGCGGACCGGCTTGGGAGCCGGCATCGTCCGCACCTCTCCCAAGGCAACAAGCTCAAGTATGTGCTGCAAATCCATTTTGCCGCCTCCAACAACGTTGCCGAGTATGAGGCACTCATTCACAGGCTCTGGCTAGCCAAAGAACTCGGCATTCGCCGGATCCTGTGCTATGGTGACTCTGACTTGGTGGTCCAACAGTCGTCAGGCGATTGGGACGCCAAAGACGCAAACATGGCGAGCTACCGCTTCCTCTACAACATCTCAGTGGGTAGTTCGAGGGATGCGAGTTTCTCCATGTGCCAAGAAATGACAGCGACCAAGCAGACGCCCTGGCGCAAATCGGCTCCACCCGTCAGGTGATACCGTCTGGCGTCGCCCTCCAGCGCCTCCTCAAGCCGTTAGTCAAGCCATCACCGGAGTCAGACTCCATTTTCGTGTCGGATCCTCCTGAAGTAGTCGGATCCGACTCAAGGGCCCCCGCAGACGGCGCGAGTATTCCAGCAGGCGGTGTAGGGATCGTGGCAGTTGCACCCGGCCCAAGGACTGCGGAGCCCGACCCGGAGACTTCGGAGCCCAGCCCGGGGACTGCGCCATTCTGCCCGGGGACTTCATCGACACAACAAGCGGCTGCCGACTCCAACCCGCCCCCTCCCAGCCCAGCCACCCTCGTACAAGTCACAGTCTTGGCGGTTGCAGAAATTGCAGCACCTTCATTGGCCCAGCCCATCCTCAAATTCATGGTGGACAAAGAGCTGCCGGCCGATGAAATCTCGGCTCGGCAAGTACAACGCCGGGCGGCAGCGTACGCCATCGTCAATAGAGAGCTCGTAAGGCGCAGCGTCACTGGTATTCACCAGCGGTGTGTGGAGCCAGAGCAAGGCTATGCAATTCTCAAGGACATCCATCAAGGCGAGTGCCAGAAGTTCCGCTCCAGGCCTCATCAGCCGGCTTCTGCACTCAAAACTATTCCTATTGCCTGGTCCTTTGCTGTTTGGGGCCTAGACATGGTCGGACCATTCAAGATGGCGCGAGGTGGTTTGACTCATTTACTTGTTGCAGTGGACAAGTTCACTAAGTGGATAGAAGAAAAGCCAATTAAGAATTTGAGTGGTCCGACTGCTGTGACCTTCATCTCCGACATCACAATTTGGTACGGTATACCGCACAGCATCATCACCGACAACGACACAAACTTTGCCAAAGGTGCCTTGGCCCGTTTCTGCGCGACGCAGGGAATCCGACTGGACTTAGCGTCCGTTGCCCATCCGCATTCCAATGGCCAAGTAGAGCGAGCAAATGGCCTAATCCTGTCCAGCATCAAGCCCTGGCTGGTCAAGCCTCTGGAGCGCTCGGCAGGCTGCTGGTTTGATGAGTTGCCAGCCGTCCTCTGGAGCCTGCGCATGACTCCAAACAAGTCAACCGGCTTCACGCCCTTCTTCCTCGTCTACGGTGCCGAAACCATCCTCCCAACGGACATAGAGTTCGACTCCCCTCGAGTCACCATGTACACCAAGGAGGAAGCAGAAGAAGCACGTCAAGACGGTGTCGATCTGCTGGAAGAGGGCCGGCTGTTGGCACTCAGCCGGTCTAGCATCTACCAGCAAAGCCTACGTCGATACTACAATCGGAAGGTCAAGCCGCGATCTTTCCAAGAAGGAGACCTTGTGCTTCGGCTGATTCAGCGAACAGCTAGCCAGCACAAGCTCTCAGCACCTTGGGAAGGCCCCTTCATCATCAGCAAGGTGTTGGGCAATGACTCCTACTACCTGGTCGACGCTCAGAAGCCCCGAGCGCGCAAAAGAGACGACTCCGGCAAAGATACGGAGCGGCCATGGAATGCAAATCTCCTCCAAAGATTTTACAGTTAATGCAGTATGTATCACGCTACCTTTTGTATTAAAGTACGAAGACTTCGGGCCCCTCGAGAAGATCTCGGGGACTGCCTTCTTTTATCTATATGTTAATGAGTTATGCCTATGAGTATGTTATTCTTTACCGCTTGGCACCGGGTTCAACTAGTCGGCCCGGGGACTTGCCATCTTGAGCTATGAAATGACTTCCTGCAGCCGGACAAGTAGTGTGTGGCACTCAAGCCGTCTCCTGTTAGAAGCCGCAGATCACAGAGCGACTGACTGGCAAGCAGGAGTAAGGTAGAATGGGTGTCCATATGAAAAATGGCTAAGGACTCAAAGCATGCACATAGCTTAAGCCGGTTTCCAGCTTTCTGCAACCGACTCTCGAGCAGCCGGCTCGCCGTTTTCTAAATTAACTTGCTAAAAACTCTAAATGGCTAAGTACTTGCCTCCCAAAGAAGCCAAGTATTTGATCTAGCGGCAGTCCGCAGAGCGGCTGTCCGACTAGCCAAACGGCAACCAAGGGAAGGCAACAAAGGAAAAAGTCAAAGAGCAATAAGCAAGAAGAGATAGAACGCGGATAAATATTTACATAGAAAGGCCCTTGGCCGAATCATAAAATAGGAGTTCAAGATACACCCACACCCAGTGGGTGGAATTGTGCAAAATAATAAGTTCATTGAGACTACTAAGCAGGAAAAACAAAGATAAAGTGGCAGCCTAGGAAGCCGCAGACGGACTCGGAGGACCAGAGGGGTCGCCGGTGCCAGTTGGTGGGGCATTCGGCTGGTTGGTCTTCGCCTGATCACTCCTGGCGACAGTTGGCTCAGTTGTGCGCGGCTCGTTGCTAGAGGCACGGTCAGGTTGAGGCTGGCCGTCTGCCTCGACCTTTGGCGCCTCCTCCTCGTCTCCTTCCTCCTTCTCGCCTTCCTCTTCACCACTGGAGTCGATCACCTCCGCCGAGTCCTCGCCGTCGTCCGGGTTCAGCCCGAACCACTCCGGCGGCGCCTCCTTGCCGTTCTCAGCCCGCTCTGGGACGTAGACACTGGTGTCGGTGTACTCAGCGATCGATGCGGCGCGCCTGACGAGATCGTCCTCCACCGTTGCCAGCTCCGCCTGAGCTTCCAGCCGGAACGTGGCTAACTGGGCTAAGCTCAGCCCAGGATACCACGCCTTGGCGAATTCCAAGGCCCGGCGGGCTCCAGCCCGGGCTGTAGAACCCTTCCAGGCCTCAAGACGGCCGACTGCCACCTCCAACCAGTTGGCAGTCTGACTGGGGGTGCATGGCACCTGCATGTCCGGCCATAGGGCGGCAATCGCTTGGGCACCGACACGTTGAAGCCGACGCAGCATCCAGTGGGCTGGCCGAAGACAGGCCTCGATGCTGACGACCTGCTCGCCAAGAGTTCGGGGGGCGTTGGCAGCAATCTGTGCGCCGTCTGCCCTCCGTGCTTCACGATCAGCCTCGATGGCTTGATTGGGGGCGTACGAGTGGCCGGGGAAGAAGTCTGCTAAAGAAGGAAACCGAAGGAACAAGGTTAAGAATTTTAAGGCCGACTCGACTAGCAGTCGACAGCCCAGAAATGAAACAAGGGGGAAGCTCACCATCGACGAGATCTTTGATTGCTTGGAAGCTGGAGACCAGCGTCGCCTCTTTGTCGGTCCAGGAGGAGCGCTCGGACGCAAATTCGGCGAGAAGGGCGGCCTCCTTGTCCTCCGCCTCCCTCTAGGCCCTCTGGAGCAGCTCCTTCTGCTCCGCCAGCTGTGCATCCAGCCGGTCGCGCTCCTCCGTCAGCCGGCCGCACTCCTCCTCCCTGATGCACAACGCGGTGTTAACTTTGCCCAACTACTGCTGAAGGGCGGTGTTGGCCTCTGAAAAAGGAGGGGGAGGGATGTCAGTCGTCAGCAAAAAGAAAGGTCGCCGAGGAGATTCGGCCCGACTGCTCAGCAGTCGGCCCGAATCTCGGGGACTACAACCCGCGGGTGCGCCAGCGCGCCCCCGCAGAGAAAGAAGAGGACCTACCCCGGTTGTCGGACAAGTCGGCGGTCCGCTTGGCCAGCTGCTCGACGTTGGCGTTGAAGGAGGTCACGCGGAGATTATGGTAATCCTGCATGAAATTTCAGAAAAAAGTGTTGGTACTTGGAACTTGCTGATTAGAGTTCCGAGCCGCCTGCTCAGCAGCCGGCCCGAAACACGGGGACTACACACAGTGGGTGCGCTTGCGCGCCCTCACAAAGAAAAAATAAGGAAGCAAAGCAAAAGGAAGGACGCGTACTCGGATGGCCGTTCGTGACGCCAAGTATGCCTTGGTACACTCCTTGATGGCGTCGCCCTCGACCCGGAGCTTGGCTTGGACGTCCAGGAGTGTGCGGTTCAACGGGCCCGTCCCGCCTGCCTACACCCACCCGGTGGGCGCGGCGCTTGACACCTCGGTGTCCGGGATCGAGGATCTCGCAGCGCCGGTCTCCAGAGGACGCGGTGCTGAAGCCGCCTTCGCGAGACGGCGGCGCGTCGGCATACTGACCTCAAGGGCCAAGCCCGTCGCCGCCGCACCTCCGGTTGGCGGCACTGGCGGATCCGCCGGTTGTCCGCCTGGCGCGCCTCCGGAGGGTGGCGGTGGCAGCACAATGACCTCCGGTGTAGCAGTGACATCGGCGTCCCTCTCCATGACTGGGTTCTCGTCGCCGGCTTCCCCAGTCTGCGCCGAGAACTCCGGTGGCGGCGGTGCGGAGCTCAAGGGGACGACGAACACCGCCGACTGACGGCGTGCGGCTTCCTCGGCACGCTTCTTCTCCGCATCGGCGGCCTCGGCCTCTGCCAACTTCTTCAGGGCAGCGGCCTCCGCCTTGTCAGTTTCCGCCTTCTTCAGACAGGCGGCTTCCCGCTCCTCACGCGCCTCCCGCGCGTTCCGCTCCGTCGCCTCCCGGAGATCAGCGGCGGGGTCAACCCGCTGGGTGGTGGAGGAGGTCTCCGCCGACTTCACAACGGAGCCGGCGGAGGACTTCTCAAGAGAGAGAGGGGCCCTAAAGCCGGAAAAAAAAGTAAAGAAATTTCGGATAGACTCAATAAAGAAATACGAAGGTACGAAGGGAGGTGGTGCTTACGCTGAAATAAGCTGCGGCGTCTTCACCACCTTGCGGAAGCGGTTGGCCTTTGCGGCCGCTTCGTCCCGCTTGTTCGCCGTGGCCGAGCCCTTGGGCTTCTTCGGCCGACTGCCGAATAGGCTCGCCCCGGCCCTGCGCTTCTTGCCGCCGCCTTGAGCGTCCGACGGAGCTGACGAGCCCGCGCCCGACTGGCTTGCTCCTGGCTGGTGGCGTGGGACGACCTCCTCGTCATCATCGGGCTAGTCCTCAAGACTGGCCCCAAGTCTCGGGCCGCCCGCTGCGCCGCCTCCTCCCTCGGCGTCGTCCTCCAGGGCCGCCGCCCCCAAGTCGGGGTCATCAACATCACTCTCCGCCCGGTCGGGGAGGAATTCGTGGTCCGGCCCCGCGGAGCCGGCTGCTGGCTGGATGAGGGGGTTCTGACCAAAGACGGCTGGTCAGATCGGACAAAACGGACTCGGCAACGAAGAAGTCAGAGAGAAAGAGAAAAAGAAAACGACTCACCAGAGGCGGAGGGGCGGCACATGAATACGACTCCTTGCCGAACTGCCACTCTTCTCTGAGGTCGCGGCTCGCCAGATAATTCACCATGTAGGCCACCTCCTCGTGTGGCATCTCCTTGGTGCACATCCGACTCGGGTCTCGGTGCCCACTCATCTGGCAGATCATGTGGGGGCGACTTTGAAGAGGGAGCACTCGGCGCGCCATGAAGGCAGCCAGCAAGTCCGGACCGGTCAGGCCCTCCGACTGCATGAGTACTCGAAGCCGCACAACGGCACCGGCCCCCGCAGGCGTCAATGTCCGAGCCCGGTGCGACCAATTGGGTTGCCTCCCAGCCGGCGGGCCGGCTATGAAGGCCGGCAGGTTGATCTAGTCGCCCTCTGTGGAGACATTCTTCACGTAGAAGTACGACCGCTGCCACATCTTCACCGACTTGATTAGCTTGATGGCGGGAAACTGGTTGTCAGCCCCCGACCTCCGCACGGCGATGAACGCGCCGCACTAAGCCGGCACGCCCGCGGCTTGGGTGCCGAGCTTGGTGTAGAAGAACTCCCCCCCAGAGCTCCAGGGTGGGGAGAACGCCGATGAAGCCCTCACACAGGGTGACGAAGGCGGACAGCAGCACCATCGTGTTGGGGGTGAGGTGGTGTGGCTGGAGTCCGTAGAACTCAAGGAAGGAGCGAAAGAAGCTGCTCGCCGGCAGGCCCAGGCTGCGCAGGCAGTGCGAACGGAAGATGACCCGCTCGTCCTCCTGCGGCGCCGGCAAGATTTCCTCCCTCGGCGTGAGACGAACCCGAACGATGTCCTCGCTGGGCAACCGACGCGTCTTGCGGAGGAAATCTACGTGGTCGTCATGGACCTCCGAACCGTCCCAGGTGCCGGAGTGCACCATAGGGGGCGTGACGACGGAGGAAGAGCTCATCGTGAGAAGATTGCCGCAGCGCTTGACGTAGCTTGAGGTGCGGCGGAGAGAGAGAAGAAGAAGAAGCAGTAGGGAGGTGGGACGCGTGTGCTCCGCCGTTTCCCCTCCTCCCCTTACTTATAGCCCAGCGGGCTGCGAAGCCGAGGGGGCGGTTGTGGGATTTATTGCGCCCACTACTCCACGCCCCCACGTTTATCACGCAAAATTACTGCACACGGTAATTCCGTGGGAACCTCAACCGCCCCCACGGCCGCAACAGATCCGCTCGTGTGCCGAGGCATGGTAATGGTGGGCCCTGCCTGCAGACATGTCCCATCTCGTGGATGGGTAGGCAGGCTGGCCCGACCACTGGTTGCCATGCGGTGGGCACCGAATGGGTGGCAGTCAGGAAGCTTAGCTCACACGCTACTGAGTTCCCGTCGGGGAATTCAAAAGGATTTTTGAACAAGTCAAGGTCCGGCGACTCCGACTCCTACCAGTCGGCCCGGAGGAAGTCAAACGAGGTCTCACCTCAAGCACTCAGAGAAAGAAACTACTGAGGCTCCTCGGCTGATCGTCCGCGGCGCCTCACCAGCTTCGGGGACTACTGTCGGAGTAATGGGCCACGGGTAGGCTAACCCGAGGCCCAGAACCTTTCAAGACATCGGGGCTGACTGCGCCCCTCAAGACACCAGGATGGAGAGCCGCCTTCCAGAGGCCGGCTGAAGGAACAGCCGACTGCCCGCATGCGGCCGAGTCCTGGAAGCGAGGTCAAGACGGGCCGATTGCCGCCTGGCGGCTCCCAGGGAAGCCGGCCGCAGGGAGTCGGCCCACAACACCAACAAGCCCACGCCCTCATCAGGGGGATGGGACGGGGAGTGGCAACAGTAGAGCCCACTCCCTCCCCTTTCCATGGGATGGCTAGGCCACAGTGCGCCGTACCAACGGAGATCTCCGTCCGGCGAGGCACTGTTGCCGTGCCATCCCTGACATCAGCAACAGTTGGCGGAGTCCTGCACCCATGACGGCATGTCAGTACGGTCCATGGATGATGGGCCCTACCGGTCGGCGAGAGTCCAGAAGACGGCAAGAGCGCCACCAGTCGGACCCGAAGGAAGCCGCCCCCCAGAAGTCGGCCTGCCCCTTCCACGGGTCCCACACGCCATTAACCAGACGAGACGGGGAGTGGCTACAGTAATCGCCCACTAGGTGGCGGAGCTGTAGCCACGACCCCGTGACCGAGCCTGCGTCATTAGAAGCACGGGCCCCAGCAGTTGACAGAGAAGCCGGCAGGCGAAGAGACTGATGGCTGGGCCCTGCGCCCAGTCAGTTTACCATTGTACCCCTGGGGGGTAGGCCTATATAAACCCCCAGGGCACCCATGCAATGGGTTCCGACCCATTAGAACTAGACCAGATCTTAGAGAAGGAGGAGAGCTGGCCTAGTCTCCTCCTGTCCACAGATACAGCTCGAGGAGCACCATTGTATTCACTTTGCCTTAGTGATCATGTGGAGACCCCGCAGAGCAGGACTAGGGGTGTTATCTCCTAGGAGAGCCCCGAACCTCGGTGAAGTTCGCTGGCGTTCGTGTCTACACCTCATCCCGTTTCCAGGCACCGGCGACGTTCTACTCGCCTCCACCATGATAAGCCATCCATTAGCATATGTCGCACCCAACCCCCGACAACTTGCGAAGCTGAGACACATGAAACATGTCGTGCACGTTTGCAAAGTTGGACGGAAGCTCAAGTTGATAGGCGAGATCACCTCTCTTGCCAAGGATCTTGAAAGGACCCACGTATCTAGGGGCAAGCTTCCCTTTGATACCGAAGCGACGAGTACCTTTCATTGGAGAGACGTGGAGGTAGACATGGTCTCTGATCTCGAAAGCCAAGTCATGATGCTTGCTATCAAAGTAACTCTTCTGGTGCGATTGCGCGTCTTTGAGATTTTCATGAATGACTTTGCACATTCTTCAGTCTCTGTGATCAAGTCATTGCCAAGAAGTTGGCGTTCACCAGTCTCTGACCAATTAAGAGGAGTACAACACTTTCTGCCATAGAGAATCTCGAATGGGGCCTTGCCCAAACTCGCTTGGAAGCTGTTGTTGTACGAGAACTCGGCATATGGAACACAATCTTCCCACTTCATACCAAAAGAAATGACACAAGCCCTGAGCATATCTTCAAGAATTTGATTGACTTGCTCGACTTGGCCACTAGTTTGAGGATGAAATGCTGTGCTGAAGCGAATGCTGGTGCCCATGGCCTTCTGAAAAGAATCCCAAAACTTAGAGGTAAAGATGCTTCCACGATCTGAAGATATCAATTGCGGAATGCCGTGCAAAGAGACAATCCTGGAGGTATATAGCTCTGCCAAATGAGTTGCTTGTTGGAAATATGCCCTAGAGGCAATAATAAAATGGTTATTATTATATTTCTTTGTTCGTGATAATTGTCTATTGTTCATGCTATAATTGTGTTATCCGGAAATCGTAATACATGTGTGAATACATAGACCACAACACGTCCCTAGTGAGCCTCTAGTTGACTAGCTCGTTGATCAAAGGATAGTCATGGTTTCCTGACTATGGACATTAGATGTCATTGATAACGGGATCACATCATTAGGAGAATGATGTGATGGACAAGACCCAATCCTAAGCTTAGCTCAAAGATTGTGTAGTTCGTTTGCTGTAGCTTTTCTGAATGTCAAGTATCATTTCCTTAGACCATGAGATTGTGCAACTCCCGGATACCGTAGGAGTGCCTTCGGTGTGCCAAACATCACAACGTAACTGGGTGACTATAAAGGTACATTACAGGTATCTCCGAAAGTGTCTGTTGGGTTGGCACGAATCGAGACTGGGATTTGTCACTCCGTATGACGGAGAGGTATCTCTGGGCCCACTCAGTAATGCATCATCATAATGAGCTCAATGTGATCAAGTGGTTGATCACGGGATCATGCATTACGGTACGAGTAAAGTGACTTGCTGGTAACGAGACTGAACAAGGTATTGGGACACCGACGATCGAGTCTCGGGCAAGTAACATACTGATTGACAAAGGGAATTGTATACGGATTGATTGAATCCTCGACATCGTGGTTCATCCGATGAGATCATCGTGGAGCATGTGGGAGCCAACATGGGTATCCAGATCCCGTTGTTGGTTATTGACCGGAGAGGCTTCTCGGTCATGTCTGCATGTCTCCCGAACCCGTAGGGTCTACACACTTAAGGTTCGGTGACGCTAGGGTTGTAGAGATATTAGCACACGGTAACCCGAAAGTTGTTCGGATTCCCGGATGAGATCTCGGACATCACGAGGAGTTCCGGAATGGTCCAGAGGTAAAGATTTATATATAGGAAGTCCAGTGTCGGCCATTAGGAAGGTTTCGGGGTCACCGGTATTGTACCGAGACCACCGGAAGGGTCTCTGTGGTCCACCGGGTGGGGCCACCTATCCCGGAGGGCCCCATGAGCTGAAGTGGGAGGGGAACCAGCCCCTAGTGGGCTGGTGCACCCCCCTTGGGCCTCCCCCTGCGCCTAGGGTTATAAACCCTAGGGGTGGGGGTGCCACCCTTGCCTTGGGGGGCAAGGCACCCCCTTGGCCGGCGCCCCCCCCTAGGCACCCTATATATAGTGGGGGGGAGGGAGGGCTGCGCTGAAGGAAATATTCCCTAGAGGCAATAATAAAGTAATTATTTATTTCCTTATAATCATGATAAATGTTTGTTATTCATGCTAGAATTGTATTAACCGGAAACATAATACATGTGTGAATACATAGACAAACAAAGTGTCACTAGTATGCCTCTACTTGACTAGCTCGTTAATCAAAGATGGTTTTGTTTCCTGACCATGAACAATGAGTTGTTATTTGATTAACGAGGTCACATCATTAGTTGAATGATCTGATTGACATGACCCATTCCATTAGCTTAGCACCCGATTGTTTAGTATGTTGCTATTGCTTTCTTCATGACTTATACATGTTCCTATAACTATGAGATTATGCAACTCCCGTTTGCCGGAGGAACACTTTGGGTGCTACCAAACGTCACAACGTAACTGGGTGATTATAAAGGAGCATTACAGGTGTCTCCAAAGGAACATGTTGGGTTGGCGTATTTCAAGATTAGGATTTGTCACTTCGATTGTCGGAGAGGTATCTCTGGGCCCTCTCGGTAATGCACATCACATAAGCCTTGCAAGCATTACAACTAATATGTTAGTTGTGAGATGATGTATTACGGAACGAGTAAAGAGACTTGCCGGTAACGAGATTGAACTAGGTATTGGATACCGACGATCGAATCTCGGGCAAGTAACATACCGATGACAAAGGGAACAATGTATGTTGTTATGCGGTCTGACCGATAAAAGATCTTCGTAGAATATGTAGGAGCCAATATGGGCATATAGGTCCCGCTATTGGTTATTGACCGGAGACGTGTCTCGGTCATGTCTACATTGTTCTCGAACCCATAGGGTCTGCACGCTTAAGGTTACGATGACAGTTATATTATGAGTTTATGCATTTTGATGTACCGAAGGTTGTTTGGAGTCCCGGATGTGATCACGAACATGACGAGGAGTCTCGAAATGGTCGAGACGTAAAGATTTATATATTGGATGCCTATGTTTGGATATCGGAATTGTTCCGGGTGAAATCGGGATTTTACCGGAGTACCGGGAGGTTACCGGAACCCCCCGGGAGCCATATGGGCCTTAATGGGCTTTAGTGGAAAGGAGAAAGGGGCAGCCCAAGATGGCTGCGCGCCTCCCCCCTCCCCTAGTCCTATTAGGACTAGGAGAGGTGGCCGGCCCCCCTCTCCCTCTTTCCCCCTCAGGGAATCCTAGTCCAACTAGGATTGGGGGGGGGGGGAGTCCTACGCCCGGAAGGAGTAGGACTCCTCCTGCGCCCTCCTCCTGGCCGGCGCCCCCTTCCCCCTTGGCTCCTTTATATACTGAGGCAGAGGCACCCTAGAAACACACAAGTTGATCCACGTGATCTATTCCTTAGCCGTGTGCGGTGCCCCCAGCCACCATATTCCTCGATAATACTGTAGCGGAGTTTAGGCGAAGCCCTGCTGCTGTAGTTCATCAAGATCGTCACCACGCCGTCGTGCTGACGGAACTCTTCCCCGACACTTTGCTGGATCGGAGTCCGGGGATCGTCATCGAGCTGAACGTGTGCTCGAACTCGGAGGTGCCGTAGTTTCGGTGCTTGATCGGTTGGATCGTGAAGACGTACGACTACTTCCTCTACGTCGTGTCAGCTTCCGCAGTCGGTCTGCGTTGGGTACGTAGACAACACTCTCCCCTCTCGTTGCTATGCATCACATGATCTTGCGTGTGCGTAGGAATTTTTTTGAAATTACTACGAAACCTAACAGTGGCATCCGAGCCTAGGTTATTTATGTTGATGTTATATGCACGAGTAGAACACAAGTGAGTTGTGGGCGATATAAGTCATACTGCCTACCGGCATGTCATACTTTGGTTCGGCGGCATTGTTGGATGAGACGACCCGTACCAACATTACGCGTACGCTTACGCGAGACCGGTTCCCCCGACGTGCTTTGCACACAGGTGGCTTGCGGGCGACTGTCTCTCCAACTTTAGTTGAACCGAGTGTGGCTACGCCCGGTCCTTGCGAAGGTTAAAACGGAGTCTATTTGACAAACTATCGTTGTGGTTTTGATGCGTAGGTGAGATTGGTTCTTGCTTAAGCCCGTAGCAGCCACGTAAAACTTGCAACAACAAAGTAGAGGACGTCTAACTTGTTTTTGTAGGGCATGTTGTGATGTGATATGGTCAAGGCATGATGCTGAATTTTATTGTATGAGATGATCATGTTTTGTAACCGAGTTATCGGCAGTTGGCAGGAGCCATATGGTTGTCGCTTTATTGTATGCAATGCAATCGCGATGTAATGCTTTACTTTATTACTAAACGGTAGTGATAGTCGTGGAAGCATTGGCGAAACGACAACGATGCTACGATGGAGATCAAGGTGTCGCGCCGGTGATGATGGTGATCATGACGGTGCTTCGGAGATGGAGATCACAAGCACAAGATGATGATGGCCATATCATATCACTTATATTGATTGCATGTGATGTTTATCTTTTTATGCATCTTATCTTGCTTTGATTGACGGTAGCATTATAAGATGATCTCTCACTAAATTATCAAGAAGTGTTCTCCCTGAGTATGCACCGTTGCCAAAGTTCATCGTGCCCAGACACCACGTGATGATCGGGTGTGATAAGCTCTACGTCCATCTACAACGGGTGCAAGCCAGTTTTTGCACACGCAGAATACTCAGGTTAAACTTGACGAGCCTAGCATATGCAGATATGGCCTCGGAACACGGAGACTGAAAGGTCGAGCGTAAATCATATAGTAGATATGATCAACATAACGATGTTCACCATTGAAAACTACTCCATCTCACGTGATGATCGGTTATGGTTTAGTTGATTTGGATCACGTGATCACTTAGAAGATTAGAGGGATGTCTATCTAAGTGGGAGTTCTTAAGTAATATGATTAATTGAACTTAAATTTATCATGAACTTAGTCCCTGATAGTATCTTGCTTGTTTATGTTGATTGTAGATAGATGGCTCGTGCTGTTGTTCCGTTGAATTTTAATGCGTTCTTTGAGAAAGCAAAGTTGAAAGATGATGGTAGCAATTACACGGACTGGGTCCGTAACTTGAGGATTATCCTCATTGCTGCACAGAAGAATTACGTCCTGGAAGCACCGCTGGGTGCCAGGCCTGCTGCAGGAGCAACGCCGGATGTTATGAACGTCTGGCAGAGCAAAGCTGATGACTACTCGATAGTTCAGTGTGCCATGCTTTACGGCTTAGAATTGGGACTTCAACGACGTTTTGAACGTCATGGAGCATATGAGATGTTTCAGGAGTTGAAGTTAATATTTCAAGCAAATGCCCGGATTGAGAGATATGAAGTCTCCAATAAGTTCTATAGCTGCAAGATGGAGGAGAACAGTTCTGTCAGTGAGCATATACTCAAAATGTCTGGGTATAATAATCACTTGACTCAATTGGGAGTTAATCTTCCGGATGATTGCGTCATTGACAGAATTCTCCAATCACTGCCACCAAGCTACAAGAGCTTCGTGATGAACTATAATATGCAAGGGATGAACAAGACTATTCCCGAGCTCTTCGCAATGCTGAAAGCTGCGGAGGTAGAAATCAAGAAGGAGCATCAAGTGTTGATGGTTAACAAAACCACTAGTTTCAAGAAAAAGGGCAAAGGGAAGAAGAAGGGGAACTTCAAGAAGAACAGCAAGCAAGTTGCTGCTCAGGAGAAGAAACCCAAGTCTGGACCTAAGCCTGAAACTGAGTGCTTCTACTGCAAACAGACTGGTCACTGGAAGCGGAACTGCCCCAAGTATTTGGCGGATAAGAAGGATGGCAAGGTGAACAAAGGTATATGTGATATACATGTTATTGATGTGTACCTTACTAGAGCTCGCAGTAGCACCTGGGTATTTGATACTGGTTCTGTTGCTAATATTTGCAACTCGAAACAGGGACTACGGATTAAGCGAACACTGGCAAAGGACGAGGTGACGATGCGCGTGGGAAACGGTTCCAAAGTCGATGTGATCGCGGTCGGCACACTACCTCTACATCTACCTTCGAGATTAGTATTAGACCTAAATAATTGTTATTTGGTGCCAGCGTAGAGCATGAACATTATATCTGGATCTTGTTTAATGCGAGACGGTTATTCATTTAAATCAGAGAATAATGGTTGTTCTATTTATATGAGTAATATCTTTTATGGTCATGCACCCTTGAAGAGTGGTCTATTCTTATTGAATCTCGATAGTAGTAATACACATATTCATAATGTTGAAGCCAAAAGATGCAGAGTTGATAATGAAAGTGCAACTTATTTGTGGCACTGTCGTTTAGGTCATATCGGTGTAAAGCGCATGAAGAAACTCCATACTAATGGACTTTTGGAACCACTTGATTATGAATCACTTGGTACTTGCGAACCGTGCCTCATGGGCAAGATGACTAAAACACCGTTCTCCGGTACTATGGAGAGAGCAACAGATTTGTTGGAAATCATACATACCGATGTATGTGGTCCGATGAATATTGAGGCTCGTGGCGGATATCGTTATTTTCTCACCTTCACAGATGATTTAAGCAGATATGGGTATATCTACTTAATGAAACATAAGTCTGAAACATTTGAAAAGTTCAAAGAATTTCAGAGTGAAGTTGAAAATCATCGTAACAAGAAAATAAAGTTTCTACGATCTGATCGTGGAGGAGAATATTTGAGTTACGAGTTTGGTGTACATTTGAAAAATTGTGGAATAGTTTCGCAACTCACGCCACCCGGAACACCACAGCGTAATGGTGTGTCCGAACGTCGTAATCATACTTTACTAGATATGGTACGATCTATGATGTCTCTTACTGATTTACCGCTATCGTTTTGGGGTTACGCTTTAGAGACGGCCGCATTCACGTTAAATAGGGCACCATCAAAATCCGTTGAGTCGACACCTTATGAACTATGGTTTGGCAAGAAACCAAAGTTGTCGTTTCTTAAAGTTTGGGGCTGCGATGCTTATGTGAAAAAACTTCAACCTGATAAGCTCGAACCCAAATCGGAGAAATGTGTCTTCATAGGATACCCAAAGGAGACTGTTGGGTACACCTTCTATCACATATCCGAAGGCAAGACATTCGTTGCTAAGAATGGATCCTTTCTAGAGAAGGAGTTTCTCTCGAAAGAAGTGAGTGGGAGGAAAGTAGAACTTGACGAGGTAACTGTACCTGCTCCCTTACTGGAAAGTAGTACATCACAGAAAACTGTTTCAGTGACACCTACACCAGTTAGTGAGGAAGCTAATGATAATGATCATGAAACTTCAGATCAAGATACTACTAAACCTCGTAGATCAACCAGAGTAAGATCCGCACTAGGGTGGTACGGTAATCCTGTTTTGGAAGTCATGGTACTAGATCATGATGAACCTACAAACTATGAGGAAGCAATGGTGAGCCCAGATTCCGCAAAGTGGCTTGAAGCCATGAAGTCTGAGATGGGATCCATGTATGAGAACAAAGTATGGACTTTGGTTGACTTGCCCGATGATCGGCAAGCAATTGAGAATAAATGGATCTTCAAGAAGAAGACTGACGCTGATGGTAATGTTACTGTCTACAAAGCTCGACTTGTCGCGAAAGGTTTTCGACAAGTTCAAGGGGTTGACTACGATGAGACTTTCTCACCTGTAGCGATGCTTAAGTCTGTCCGAATCATGTTAGCGATTGCCGCATTTTATGATTATGAAGTTTGGCAGATGGATGTCAAAACTGCATTCCTGAATGGATTTCTGGAAGAAGAATTGTATATGATGCAACCGGAAGGTTTTGTTGATCCAAAGGGAGCTAACAAAGTGTGCAAGCTCCAGCGATCCATTTATGGACTGGTGCAAGCCTCTCGGAGTTGGAATTAACGCTTTGATAGTGTGATCAAAGCATTTGGTTTTATACAGACTTTCGGAGAAGCCTGTATTTACAAGAAAGTGAGTGGGAGCTCTGTAGCATTTCTGATATTATATGTGGATGACATATTACTAATTGGAAATGATATAGAATTTCTGGATAGCATAAAGGGATACTTGAATAAGAGTTTTTCAATGAAAGACCTCGGTGAAGCTGCTTACATATTAGGCATAAAGATCTATAGAGATAGATCAAAACGCTTAATTGGACTTTCACAAACAACATACCTTGATAAAATTTTGAAGAAGTTCAAAATGGATCAAGCAAAGAAAGGATTCTTGCCTGTGTTACAAGGTGTGAAGTTGAGTAAGACTCAATGCCCGACCACTGCAGAAGATAGAGAGAAAATGAAAGATGTTCCCTATGCTTCAGCCATAGGCTCTATCATGTATGCAATGCTGTGTACCAGACCTGATGTGTGCCTTGCTATAAGTTTAGCAGGGAGGTACCAAAGTAATCCAGGAGTGGATCACTGGACAGCGGTCAAGAACATCCTGAAATACCTGAAAAGGACTAAGGATATGTTTCTCGTATATGAAGGTGACAAAGAGCTCACCGTAAAAGGTTACGTTGATGCAAGCTTTGACACTGATCCGGATGATTCTAAATCGCAAACCGGATACGTGTTTACATTAAACGGTGGAGCTGTCAGTTGGTGCAGTTCTAAACAAAGCGTCGTAGCGGGATCTACATGTGAAGCGGAGTACATAGCTGCTTCGGAAGCAGCGAACGAAGGAGTCTAGATGAAGGAGTTCATATCCGATCTAGGTGTCATACCTAGTGCATCGGGTCCAATGAAAATCTTTTGTGACAATACTGGTGCAATTGCCTTGGCAAAGGAATCCAGATTTCACAAAAGGACCAAACACATCAAGAGACGCTTCAACTCCATCCGGGATCTAGTCTAGTTGGGAGACATAGAGATTTGCAAGATACATACGGATCTGAATGTTGCAGACCCGTTGACTAAGCCTCTTCCACGAGCAAAACATGATCAACACCAAGGCTCCATGGGTGTTAGAATCATTACAGTGTAATCTAGATTATTGACTCTAGTGCAAGTGGGAGACTGAAGGAAATATGCACTAGAGGCAATAATAAAGTTATTATTTATTTCCTTATAATCATGATAAATGTTTATTATTCATGCTAGAATTGTATTAACCGGAAACATAATACATGTGTGAATACATAGACAAACAAATTGTCACTAGTATGCCTCTACTTGACTAGCTCATTAATCAAAGATGGTTATGTTTCCTGACCATGAACAATGAGTTGTTATTTGATTAACGAGGTCACATCATTAGTTGAATGATCTGATTGACATGACCCATTCCATTAGCTTAGCACCCGATCGTTTAGTATGTTGCTATTGCTTTCTTCATGACTTATACATGTTCCTATAACTATGAAATTATGCAACTCCCGTTTGCCGGAGGAACACTTTGGGTGCTACCAAACGTCACAATGTAACTGGGTGATTATAAAGGAGCATTACAGGTGTCTCCAAAGGTACATGTTGGGTTGGCGTATTTCGAGATTAGGATTTGTCACTTCGATTGTCGGAGAGGTATCTCTTGGCCCTCTCGGTAATGCACATCACATAAGCCTTGCAAGCATTACAACTAATATGTTAGTTGTGAGATGATGTATTACGGAACGAGTAAAGAGACTTGCCGGTAACGAGATTGAACTAGGTATTGGATACCGACGATCGAATCTCGGGCAAGTAACATACCGATGACAAAGGGAACAACGTATGTTGTCATGCGGTCTGACTGATAAAAGATCTTCGTAGAATATGTAGGAGCCAATATGGGCATCCAGGTCCCGCTATTGGTTATTGACCGGAGACGTGTCTCGGTCATGTCTACATTGTTCTCGAACCCGTAGGGTCCGCACGCATAAGGTTACGATGACAGTTATATTATGAGTTTATGCATTTTGATGTACCGAAGGTTGTTCGGAGTCCCGGATGTGATCACGGACATGACGAGGAGTCTCGAAATGGTCGAGACATAAAGATTGATATATTGGATGCCTATGTTTGGATATCGGAATTGTTCCGGGTGAAATCGGGATTTTACCGGAGTACCGGGAGGTTACCGGAACCCCCCGGGAGCCATATGGGCCTTAATGGGCTTTAGTGGAAAGGAGAAAGGGGCAGCCCAAGGTGGCTGCGCTCCTCCCCCCTCCCCTAGTCCTATTAGGACTAGGAGAGGTGGCCGGCCCCCCTCTCCCTCTTTCCCCCTCAGGGAATCCTAGTCCAACTAGGATTGGGGGGGGGGGGAGTCCTACTCCCGGAAGGAGTAGGACTCCTCCTGCGCCCTCCTCCTAGCCGGCGCCCCCTTCCCCCTTGGCTCCTTTATATACTGAGGCAGAGGCACCCCAGAAACACACAAGTTGATCCACGTGATCTATTCCTTAGCCGTGCGCGGTGCCCCCAGCCACCATATTCCTCTATAATACTGTAGCGGAGTTTAAGCGAAGCCCTGCTGCTGTAGTTCATCAAGATCGTCACCATGCCGTCGTGCTGACGGAACTCTTCCCCGACACTTTGCTGGATCGGAGTCCGGGGATCGTCATCGAGCTGAACGTGTGCTCGAACTCGGAGGTGCCGTAGTTTTGGTGCTTGATCGGTTGGATCGTGAAGACGTACGACTACTTCCTCTACGTCGTGTCAGCGCTTCCGCAGTCGGTCTGCGTTGGGTACGTAGACAACACTCTCCCCTCTCGTTGATATGCATCACATGATCTTGCGTGTGCGTAGGAATTTTTTTGAAATTACTACAAAACCTAACATGCGCACCCAAGCCCCTGGCCTCTCCCTCTCCCTCCCGTGACACTCCTCCGTCTCCCAGCGCTTGGCGAAGCCCTGCCGAGATCACCGTTGTTTCCACCACCACGCTGTCGTGCTGCTGGATCTTCATCAACCTCTCCTTCCCCCTTGCTGGATCAATAAGGAGGAGACGTCTCCCAACCATACGTGTGTTGAACACGGAGGTGCCGTCCGTTCGGCACTAGGTCATCGGTGATTTGAATCACGTCGAGTACGACTCCATCAACCCCGTTCTCTTAAACGCTTCCGCTCGTGATCTACAAGGGTATGTAGATGCACTCCTCTCTCCCTCGTTGCTAGATGACTCCATAGATTGATCTTGGTGATGCGTAGAAAATTTTAAAATTCTGCTATGTTCCCCAACAGTGGCATCATGAGCTAGGTCTATGCGTAGTTACTATGCACGAGTAGAACACAAAGTAGTTGTGGGCGTCGATATTGTCAATTTGCTTGCCGTTACTAGTCTTATCTTGATTCGGCGGCATCGTGGGATGAAGCGGCCTGGACCAACCTTACACGTACGCTTACGTGAGACCGGTTCCATCGACTGACATGCACTAGTTGCATAAGGTGGCTGGCGGGTGTCTATCTCTCCCACTTTAGTCGGATCGGATTCGATGAATAGGGTCCTTATGAAGGGTAAATAGAAATTGGCAATTCACGTTGTGGTTTTGGCGTAGGTAAGAAACGTTCTTGCTAGAGACCTATAGCAGCCACATAAAAACTTGCAACAACAATTAGAGGACGTCTAACTTGTTTTTGCAGCAAGTGTTTTGTGATGTGATATGGCCAAAGGTTGTGATGAATGATGAATGATATATGTGATGTATGAGATTGATCATGTTCTTGTAATAGGAATCACGACTTGCATGTCGATGAGTATGACAACCAGCAGGAGCCATAGGAGTTGTCTTTATTTATTTATGACCTGCGTGTCACCATAAACGTCATGTAATTACTTTACTTTATTGCTAAAGCGTTAGCCATAGTAGTAGAAGTAATAGATGACGAGACAACTTCAAGAAGACACGATGATGGAGATCATGGTGTCATGCTAGTGACAACGATGATCATGGAGCCCCGAAGATGGAGATCAAAGGAGAAAATGATATTGGCCATATCATGTCACTATTTGATTGCATGTGATGTTTATCATGTTTTACATCTTATTTGCTTAGAACGACGGTAGCTTAAATAAGATGATCCCTCGTAATAATTTCAAGAAAGTGTTCCCCCTAAGTGTGCACCGTTGCGAAGGTTCGTTGTTTCGAAGCACCACGTGATGATCGGGTGTGATAGATTCTAACATTCAAATACAACGGGTGTAAAACAAATTTACACACGCAATACACTTAGGTTGACTTGACGAGCCTAGCATGTACAGACATGGCCTCGGACACAGAAGACCGAAAGGTTGAGCATGAGTCGTATAGAAGATACGATCAACATGAAGATGTTCACCGATGTTGACTAGTCCGTCTCACGTGATGATCGGACACGGCCTAGTTAACTCGGATCATGTTATACTTAGATGACTGGAGGGATGTCTATCTGAGTGGGAGTTCATTGAATAATTTGATTAGATGAACTTAATTATCATGAACTTAGTCTAAAATCTTTACAATATGTCTTGTAGATCAAATGGCCCATGTTGTCCTCAACTTCAACGCGTTCCTAGAGAAAACCAAGCTGAAAGACGATGGCAGCAACTATACGGACTGGGTCTGGAACCTGAGGATCATCCTCATAGCTGCCAAGAAAGATTATGTCCTAGAAGCACCACTAGGTGACGCACCCGTCCCACAGAACCAAGACGTTATGAACGCTTGGCAGACACGTGCTGATGATTACTCCCTCGTTCAGTGCGGCATGCTTTACAGCTTAGAACCGGGGCTCCAAAAGCATTTTGAGAGACATGGAGCATATGAGATGTTCGAAGAGCTGAAAATGGTTTTTCAAGCTCATGCCCGGGTCGAGAGATATGAAGTCTCCGACAAGTTCTTCAGCTGTAAGATGGAGGAAAATAGTTCTGTCAGTGAGCACATACTCAAAATGTCTGGGTTGCATAACCGCTTGACTCAGCTGGGAGTTAATCTCCCGGATGACACGGTCATTGACAGAATCCTTCAGTCACTTCCACCGAGCTACAAGAGCTTTGTGATGAACTTCCATATGCAGGGGATGGAAAAGACCATTCCTGAAGTATTTGCAATGCTGAAATCGGCAGAGGTAGAAGTCAAAAAAGAACATCAAGTGTTGATGGTGAATAAAACCACTAAGTTCAAGAAAGGCAAGGGTAAGAAGAACTTCAAGAAGGACGGCAAGGGAGTTGCCGCGCCCGGTAAGCAAGTTGCCGGGAAGAAGACAAAGAATGGACCCAAGCCCGAGACTGAGTGTTTTTATTGCAAGGGAAGTCGTCACTGGAAGCGGAACTGCCCCAAATACTTAGCGGACAAGAAGGCCGGCATCACGAAAGGTATATGTGATATACATGTAATTGATGTGTACCTTACCAGTACTCGTAGTAGCTCCTGGGTATTTGATACCGGTGCGGTTGCTCACATTTGTAACTCAAAGCAGGAGCTGCGGAATAAACGAAGACTGGCGAAGGACGAGGTGACGATGCGCGTCGGGAATGGTTCCAAGGTCGATGTGATCGTCGTCGGCACGCTACCTCTACATTTACCTATGGGATTAGTTTTAAACCTCAATAATTGTTATTTAGTGCCAGCTTTGAGCATGAACATTGTATCAGGATCTCGTTTAATACGAGATGGCTACTCATTTAAATCCGAGAATAATGGTTGTTCTATTTATATGAGAGATATGTTTTATGGTCATGCTCCGATGGTGAATGGTTTATTCCTAATGAATCTCGAGCGTAATGCTACACATATTCATAGTGTGAATACCAAAAGATGTAAGGTTGATAATGATAGTCCCACATACTTGTGGCACTGCTGCCTTGGTCACATAGGTGTCAAACGCATGAAGAAGCTCCATGCAGATGGACTTTTCGAGTCTCTTGATTACGAATCATTTGACACGTGCGAACCATGCCTCATGGGTAAAATGACCAAGACTCCGTTCTCAGGGACAATGGAGCGAGCAACCAACTTATTGGAAATCATACATACTGATGTGTGCGGTCCAATGAGTGTTGAGGCTCGCGATCGTTATGTTCTCACCCTCACTGATGACTTGAGTAGATATGGGTATGTCTAATTAATGAAACACAAGTCTGAGACCTTTGAAAAGTTCAAGGAATTTCAGAGTGAGGTTGAGAATCAACATGACAGGAAAATCAAGTTCTTGCGATCAGATCGTGGGGGAGAATACTTGAGTCACGAATTTGGCACACACTTAAGAAAATATGGAATAGTTTCACAACTAACGCCGCCTGGAACACCTCAGCGTAATGGTGTGTCCGAACGTCGTAATTGCACTCTATTAGATATGGTGCGATCTATGATGTCTCTTACCGATTTACCGCTATCATTTTGGGGCTATGCTTTAGAGACTGCCGCATTCACTTTAAATAGAGCTCCGTCGAAATCCATTGAGACGACACCGTATGAATTATGGTTTGGGAAGAAACCTAAGCTGTCGTTTCTAAAAGTTTGGGGATGCGATGCTTATGTCAAGAAACTTCAACCTAAAAAGCTCGAACCCAAATCGGAAAAATGCATCTTGATAGGATATCCTAAAGAAACTGTTGGGTATACCTTCTACTTAGATCCGAAGGCAAGATCTTTGTTGCCAAGAATGGGTCCTTTCTAGAGAAAGAGTTTCTCTCGAAAGAAATAAGTGGGAGGAAGGTGGAACTTGATGAAGTATTACCTCTTGAACCGGTAAGTGGCGCAGCTCAAGAAAATGTTCCTGAGGTGCCTGCACCGACTAGAGAGGAAGTTGATGATGATGATCATGAAACTTCAGATCAAGTTGCTACTGAAATTCGTAGGTCCACAAGGACACGTTCCGCACCAGAGTGGTATGGCAACCCTGTCTTGGAAATAATGTTGTTAGACAACAGTGAACCTTCGAACTATGAAGAAGCAATGGCGGTCCCGGATTCCGACAAATGGCTGGAAGCCATGAAATCCGAGATAGGATCCATGTATGAAAACAAAGTGTGGACTTTGACTGACTTGCCCGTTGATCGGCGAGCCATAGAAAATAAATGGATCTTTAAGAAGAAGACAGACGCGGATGGTAATGTGACCATCTATAAAGCTTGGCTTGTCGCTAAGGGTTATCGACAAGTTCAAGGGGTTGACTACGATGAGACTTTCTCACCCGTAGCGAAGCTGAAGTCCATCCGAATCATGTTAGCAATTGCCGCATTCTATGATTATGAGATATGGCAAATGGACGTCAAAACGGCATTCCTTAATGGTTTCCTTAAGGAAGAATTGTATATGATGCAGCCAGAAGGTTTTGTCGATCCTAAGAATGCTGACAAGGTGTGCAAGCTCCAACGCTCGATTTATGGGCTGGTGCAAGCATCTCGGATTTGGAACATTCGCTTTGATGAGATGATCAAAGCATTTGGGTTTATGCAGACTTATGGAGAAGCCTGCATTTACAAGAAAGTGAGTGCGATCTCTGTAGCATTTCTCATATTGTATGTGGATGACATACTGTTGATGGGAAATGATATAGAATTCTTGGAAAGCATAAAGGCCTACTTGAACAAGTGTTTTTCAATGAAGGACCTTGGAGAAGCTGCTTATATATTAGGCATGAAGATCTATAGAGATAGATCGAGACGCCTCATTGGTCTTTCACAGAGTACGTACCTTGACAAGATATTGAAGTTCAAAATGGATCAGTCAAAGAAGGGGTTCTTGCTTGTATTGCAAGGTACGAGATTGAGCACGGCTCAATGCCCGACCACGGCAGAAGATAGAGAAAAGATGAGTGTCGTCTCCTATGCCTCGGCCATAGGGTCTATCATGTATGCTATGCTGTGTACCAGACCTGATGTAAACCTTGCCGTAAGTTTGGTAGGAAGGTACCAAAGTAATCCCGGCATGGAACACTAGACAGCGGTCAAGAATATCCTGAAGTACCTGAAAAGGACTAAGGAAATGTTTCTCTTTTATGGAGGTGACAAAGAGCTCGTCGTAAAGGGTTACGTCGATGCTAGCTTCACATAGATCTGGATGACTCTAAGTCACAAACCGGATACGTGTATATTTTGAATGGTGGGGCAGTAAGCTGGCGTAGTTGCAAGCAAAGCATTGTGGCAGGATCTACATGTGAAGCGGAGTACATGGCAGCCTCGGAGGTAGCACAAGAAGCAGTCTGGGTGAAGGAGTTCATTACCGACCTAGGAGTCATACCCAATGCGTCGGGCCCGATGACTCTCTTCTGTGACAACACTGGAGCTATTGCCCTTGCCAAGGAGCCCAGGTTTCACAGGAAGACCAGGCATATCAAGCGTCGCTTCAACTCCATTCGTAAAAGTGTTCAAAATGGAGACATAGAGATTTGTAAAGTACACACGGAACTGAATGTAGCAGATCCGTTGACTAAACCTCTCCCTAGAGCAAAACATGATCAACACCAGAACTGCATGGGTGTTCGATTCATCACAATGTAACTAGAATATTGACTCTAGTGCAAGTGGGAGACTATTGGAAATATGCCATAGAGGCAATAATAAAATGGTTATTATTATATTTCTTTGTTCATGATAATTGTTTATTTTTCATGCTATAATTGTGTTATCCGGAAATCGTAATACATGTGTGAATACATAGACCACAACACGTCCCTAGTGAGCCTCTAGTTGACTAGCTCGTTGATCAAAGGATAGTCATGGTTTCCTGACTATGGACATTAGATGTCATTGGTAATGGGATCACATCATTAGGAGAATGATGTGATGGACAAGACCCAATCCTAATCTTAGCTCAAAGATCGTGTAGTTCGTTTGCTGTAGCTTTTCTGAATGTCAAGTATCATTTCCTTAGACCATGAGATTGTGCAACTCCCGGATACCGTAGGAGTGCCTTGGGTGTGCCAAACATCACAACGTAACTGGGTGACTATAAAGGTACATTACAGGTATCTCCGAAAGTGTCTGTTGGGTTGGAACGAATCGAGACTGGGATTTGTCACTCCGTATGACGGAGAGGTATCTCTGGGCCCACTCAGTAATGCATCATCATAATGAGCTCAATGTGATCAAGTGGTTGATCACGGGATCATGCATTAAGGTACGAGTAAAGTGACTTGCCGGTAACGAGACTGAACAAGGTATTGGGACACCGACGATCGAGTCTCGGGCAAGTAACATACCGATTAACAAAGGGAATTGTATACAGATTGATTGAATCCTCGACATCGTGGTTCATCCGATGAGATCATCGTGGAGCATGTGGGAGACAACATGGGTATCTAAATCCCGCTGTTGGTTATTGACCGGAGAGGCTTCTTGGTCATGTGTGCATGTCTCCCGAACCCGTAGGGTCTACACACTTAAGGTTCAGTGACGCTAGGGTTGTAGAGATATTAGCACACGGTAACCCAAAAGTTGTTCGGAGTCCCGGATGAGATCCCGGACGTCACGAGGAGTTCCAGAATGGTCCGGAGGTAAATATTTATATATAGGAAGTCCAGTTTCGGCCATCGGGAAGGTTTCGGGGTCACCGGTATTGTACCTGGACCACCGGAAGGGCCCCATGGGCTAAAGTGGGAGGGAACCAGCCCCTAGTGGGCTGGTGCACCCCCCTTGGGCCTCCCCCTGCGCCTAGGGTTAGAAACCCTAGGGGTGGGGGCGCCACCCTTGCCTTGGGGGGCAAGGCACCCCCTTGGCCGCCGCCCCTAGGAGATTGGATCTCCTAGGGCCG